>NC_134497.1:33311235-33438550 GCF_040206685.1 Ascaphus truei | reverse complement strand
TTATTAGTAGTCACGAGTGTGCCATCTAGCAGTATCTAAGATTGGACTATACTAATAACAATTACTTACTATACACTAGTTGCTACATGTGTAGATACCCCGCTGAGTGAGCGATCAGGGCTATCAGGAGCTATCAGGATTGTGCAGTATTTTGATTCCGGTTTGGATTGGTGTGAGCATTATAACGTCAGATAGATTTTGTGCACACTCCACTATATAATTGGAGAGATACCAGGAGAATGAGCTACCATTAGAATCATATGTTATTGATCGTGTGATATATATCCAACACACTGACATCTGCTGAATACAGCAACCAGTGTGAGTGGATATTCATTCCATAGCACACATACATCTGACTCATATTAACCATCTGTGTGCTGTATTTGCTCACCCACCGATTCTGATGATAATATATCCTGATCGCCACTACTGCGACTGTGCCCGTTACTTTCATATTTTAATTGATTTTAGTTAGTTTAGAGCGAGCGTTTAATGTTGTTTGTCCTTTATATACTAATAAATGATTTGTTATTTTTGCCAATTGGCGTTTTAGTGGTAATTGTCCTCTCACAGTGATGAGAGCAACTACTTACCTGTACTGAATGGTTGATTGAACAACTTATATACACTTGGTATTTAGACCTTACAAATTTAACCCTAGCCTTGTGTGCAGCAATTGAGGATCTTTTTGGGAGGACTCTATGCCTCCACTGTATGTCTCTATTTGTTAACCCTATCCTCTTTGCACCGGCAGGATAATACACCTTATACAGGAAATAGACACATGATATTAGGGTGAGCGGCAGATTATAAGTTATGTATATAGAGCTCTTCTTCTAGCCAGGGTTATAGGGGATATATCCTGGAAGATGGTCATATTTATTCCCTCGAATGATATACTCAGCGTTGCCCGTGTAATTTTACATATCTCCTCCTTGGTCCTGTAGTGGTGTAGACGGAGGATTATGTCTCGTGGTGGGTTGTTAGGTAGCGGGCGAGACCAGAGGGCCCGATGGCAGCGATCCATTGACAATTCCGCCTCCGACTTGCCTGGTATGATGGAGGTCATCCACCGGCTGATCAGGACCTCAGGGTCCAGAATCTCCTCCGGGAACCCTCGGATGTGCAAATTGTTGCGCCGGTCTCTGTTCTCGCTATCCTCCTGCCGGTTCTCTAGTTCTGTACCCCTGGATTATAGAGCCCCCATCCTGTTGCTTGTCTCCTGGTGGCACTTTGAGCTGTCCTCCATGTGTTCCTCTAGCTGGTTTGTATGGGTGCCTATCTGCAGGATATCCCTCCTGAGTCCCTCCACCTCACCCTAAAGAATGTTTTTAAGTCCGTTAGGAGCCTGGCTATCTCCTTCTTTGTGATCCCCGAGTGCTCCGCGGAGGTTCACTCCATCTCCGGTGTAGAATCAGAGTCAGACATCGCCGAGTTCTCCTCTGCCTGGCCTTGCCTGCGCCCGTGAAGTAGGGGCGCACATCGGTTTTGCGCTTATTCTTCTGCCATGTTGTAGCCATCTCTCCTTAGATGGTCTTATAGTGATCAGCAGAGATTCTTATGTTTAGGGCCGAGTAAGTAGAAATGCCGAATTTCGATTGAATCGTATTTTAATAGCTTTATTTGCCGACGGGTAGCGGAGCCTTTAAATTAAACCTCCATCATCATACCCGTCGTGCATGCGCCTCTGGATACTGCTCTTTTAAGGAGGGAGGCGTACGGGATATTTCATTTATGGACAAGTACTGGAGGTGGTCTCAACAAGCAATTAAACCTAACTGTAAATGTTTCCTTGACAGGCGTTGATTATGCGTCTACTATGATGGACCTGCACTTCTATACCTCCGTCTTGGCTGTGTATCAACCTATATGTATACTTGAAGATTTATTATTGTGATTGTTTAATTATAGTTGAGTTTCTGTGACACTTCTGTCTGTGTGTGTTTTTTCTGTTAGTTAGTCTTTGTTGTATGTCATGTCTTATGGGTTTCATTTAATGTATCATGTCCATTGATTTTCACTGTACCAATTGTATATACAGTACACTATTTTATTTATAAAAATGTTTTACCAGGAAGTAATACATTGAGAGTTACCTCTCGTTTTCAAGTATGTCCTGGGCACAGAGTTATAAAAAATACATGGTTACATTAAAAGAACAGGGTTATACAGTGAATTCAGACATTTCATAGACAGATAGAGTTGGAAAATTGGGTACAGGGATAAAGGGCTTATGAGTTTCAGATTGAAATAGAGCAGCTTTAACATCACCGAACAGCAGCAAACGGCTCACACCCTTTGGCTGCGCCAAAGGCTGTCCGCCTTTGGGGCAATGCAGATGCACACTGGGGTGGTTGAGATTGAATCTGTTGCATCTGTGAGCAAAAAGATGTGTGTCCTCTTGTTGTACATGTAGAGTACTCTTGTTTTATGGTATATTTTACCCTTTATTTATGAGATTCTCACTTGGTATTGATGTGCTGGGATTTGGTTCTTTAGTCTGTTCCTTTTGTTTGGGATTATGTTAGTAGTGAGCCACAGGCATCTGGTGTCTTGGCGCAACTCCCGTTCACAGTATCATGTTTTTATAATAAGCGCTGCGTTCAGCGTCTTATTGCCATATCAACCGGAGGGGAGACTGCTGGGATAGCGCGGTGCACGGGTGTCATATTGGAGTCACACGCTGGCACCAGGCCCACATTCATGTGAGCGTTGTGGTGTGCATGCGCGGACACCCATCACAGCCGTGACGTCACGGCTGATTCTGGTTTCGCGCCATTCGTCAGCTCCTGTGATTTACTATGGGTGAGTGAGGGGGGTATATGTATGTATATATGTGTGTATGTATGTATGTATCTTATACTATATTAGTGAAAGCACTGTATGTTTGCCTGCCTGCCTGCCTGCCTGGCTGCCTGCCTGGATGTCCGGTGTCCCTAGGGGAAATCTCATTGGTCCCTTGGGCCGCCCCCGCACACCTCTCATTGGCCTGAGGCGGAGTGACGGGCCAAAGGGGACACACACACACACACACCTCTCTGTCCTCTCCCCCCCCCCATCACACACACCTCCCTCTCCACTCACCTCCCTCCACCTCCCGCTCCACTCACCTCCCTCCGCGCTCAACTCCCTCCACCTCCCGCTCCATTCAACCTCCCTCTCCATTCACCTCCCTCTCCATTCACCTCCCTCCCGCTCAACTCCCTCCCCGGCGCAGGGACAGGCAGTGGGCAGGGCAGCCTGCTGCTGCCTCCACTCACCTCCCGCTCCCTCCACCCACCTCCCGCTCCCTCCCCTCACCTCCCGCTCACCTCCCTGGCGCGGGGACAGGCATTGGCCAGGGCAGCCTACCGCTGCCACGCGGCACCTAACCTCCCTCCCGCTCAACTCCCTCCCCGGCGCGGGGACAGGCAGTGGGCAGGGCAGCCTGCCGCTGCCTCCACTCACCTCCCGCTGCCTCCACTCACCTCCCGCTCCTCCACCCACCTCCCGCTCCCTCCACTCACCTCCCCTCACCTCCCGCTCACCTCCCCCTCACCTCCCGCTCACCCTCCCTGGCGCGGGGACAGGCATTGGCCAGGGCAGCCTACCGCTGCCACGCGGCACCTAAGATGGCGGCGGAAGGACCCCTTCCTCCCTCGCGGACTAACTAACATGGCGGCGGCCAGGAGAGGTGAGTGTGTGTGAGTGTGTGAGTGAGTGAGTGTCTGTGTCTATGTGTCACAGCGTGACAGTGTGTGTGTGGGACACTGTGTGTGTGTCTGTGTGCGTGTGTGTGTGTCTGTTACACTGTGTCTCAGACACTGTAGAGTGGGGACCGGAGCTACACATGGGGGGTGGGGGGGGTCAGGAGCGGAGAAAGATACAGGGGGAGTGGAGAGGAGGGACCCGTCAATTTAAACCAAACCAACCCCCCTCCTGTCCACTGCCCCCCCCTCCTGTCCACTGTCACCCCCCTCCTGTCCACTCTCCCCCCCTCCTGGCCACTGTCACCCCCCCCTCCTGTCCACTGTCACCCCCCCTCCTGTCCACTCTCCCCCCCCTGTCCACTCTCCCCCCCCCCTCCTGTCCACTCTCCCCCCCCGTCCACTCTCCCCCCCCCCGTCCACTCTCCCCCCCTCCTGTCCACTCTCCCCCTCCTGTCCACTCTCCCCCTGTCCACTCTCCCCCCCCTCCTGTCCACTCTCCCTCCCTCCCATCCCCTCCAAATAGTCACCTATTGTTCCACCATTTATAAATAATACTACCTATTACGCATTTACATCCCGGGCAACGCCGGGTCTCTCAGCTAGTATATATATATATATATATGCAGTGGTTGACAAATCACCAAAAAATCTACTCGCCACACAAAAAAATCTACTCGCCACCTAGTACCAAACGTGTGCTGCTTGGGCCAATATTTACTCGCCCGGGGGTTAAATCCACTCGCCCGGGGCGAGCAAATGTATAGGTTTTGTCGAACACTGTATATATATGTGTGTGTGTGTGTGTATGTATTATATATATATATATACACATACATGTAGAGGAATCAGTACCGTGTTAGCCGACCTTCAATAATCAAAAAATAAATAAACGATACCGTATGTGTGTGCACTTTATTGATATGTGTCAGCCCTAACCTGGATAAAGATTGCGTGGCAGTCGAAACGTTGAGGAAGCCCAAATGGAGACATGCGTAGGGCTAACGCATTGGCAGAGCAGTTGGAGACGTGTTGGGGAGAGACCCTTTGCACCGGAGTAGAAGCTGTTGACTGATCGCAGTAGCAGACGAAGTCTCACGAGAACCGGAGCACGTGATGAGGAAGTAATCCCACACAACAACTGTGCAGAGAACCGGTGTCTGACGGACACGTGTGAGAGACTCATTTAAAACTCTCAACTGCCTGATTTCTATTCACTAAATGTGAGTGGGATACCATTTGTTTGTTTGTTTTAGAGATAAATTTTATTAAAAGGTTTTATACTATTACTTTTCCTCTATCATTCTCCCCCCCCCCCCCCCCCCCCCGTGTGTGAGATCCATCCCCTGAAAGCTGCCATCCAGCAGCAGAATGATGATGATGCTGCAGTAGCTGTCTGGAGGTTCGTGTGAAGCCTGAGGATAGAGAACACACAGAGAATTTAAAGATCACCAGCAGCAGAGTTCCTGAGTCCCACTGTGGATTAAAGGCTAATAATTGCTGAACTAAGATCTGCATTGCTCGGATATACTGCCCTATGATGTTTTTCTCTTTTTGTCTTTCCCTTCACATTTGCGCCTAGGTAATTTCTTATATATATATATATATATATATATATAAATACAACTGTATGCTCATCTGCATGTCTTAGGCAGGTCTGCTACCCCGCCTTTCCCCATTATCACCCAGCATACAGCACTTCCACTGCAGCAAGGGATTCGGGGAAATGACATGCAAATGAGCACACAGTGTCACTTTTTATATACATACATACATACATACATGTAGAGGAATCAGTACCGTGTTAGCCGACCTTCAATAATCAAAAAATAAATAAAAGATACCGTATGTGTGTGCACTTTATTGATGTGTCAGCCCTAACCTTGACAAAGACTGCGTGGCAGTCGAAACGTTGTTTCATTGCTGAATACATTTTCTGAACAGAAGACTGTGTGCTTGGATTACTGCCTTCCTCATATCATTCCTTTGGGATTTCTCAGGAAAATCCCTTCCATTTGTGAGCACCAGCAGTTGATATATATTTTTGTATACGGAGGAGACGTGTGCCAGACAGCCACTTTATAGTGCTTAAGGCTGCGTCCACGCTGCCGCTGACCGTGCTTGGTAGTCAGCACAATCAATTTAAGTCGGTCCGTACGCTCGCGGGCTCTGGGCGCTTGCCGAGACAGATTAAATTTACTTTGATTCGCGCTGAGGGGTCACACGACCTCCTCAGCCAATTAGCGCCAGTCACTGTTTAGGCCAATCCCCCCCCACTAGCGCTTACGGGAAAATTTGCAGGACAGTCCAACGCTCATGCTTGGAGAGTTGGTAACACACTGGGCGACGCAGCCTCAGGGCTGTTCTATACTGCGTGCACTTGCTACGCCGTGCCCGGCAGTTTTAGTTGGCTGAGGTTAGTCAGCCTTTCTATAATGGTGCCGCGCACGGCAGTGAGCGTGGAACCAGCCGACAGGGGGGAAAATTAAGAAAATAAAGAATTTGCGCCGCTTACCGCCCGCTGAAATGTATGTGTATGTATGATGTTAACAAACAATTTACTAAAGTATTTATTTCAAAGCTTATTTAACACACACAAATACATACAGTACCTCACAAGCTCACAGCATACACATCACAGCATACACACAAAAAGTGTGTGTCACGTGCACGGCCGCACACACTAAAGATCGGCCCTTAGTTGTATTACAGCCTCAGGTTATGTAATATCCAGGTTACCTCCTTCATATCAACATTGGCCAAAAGGGAGGAACTGAAGCAGCTTTACTGAATATTAAGGACAAAGAGGAGTATACACATCTACATGCAGCAGAAACTATCTCTCCCTAGCACAGTGCCTGGGAAATGTTACTGTCTTGTTTCTAATCTGCACAGCATGTGACACGTGATCCGTTTTGAAGTCTAAAAACTACAACTCCCATGATCCCCTTAGTGTGAGCATGCGCAGTAGGACACAGAGCTGTGACCTGGATGTAGTCAGTGTCTCCACTTCCGGGAAAGAGAAGATGAAGAAATAAAGCGGTGGATGAAGCACACAGGAGCTTTTTCTGTAAGTAACTTACTTTGTATTCAAAGCATCAGAGCAGGTATATGCAAACACGTGGCGTTTCAGGACAGACACGTCCTCTCCTCAGACCATACACCTTACTGCAATAGTGAAACTAACAAGTATATACACCCCTAGGGGTTACACAATCACGTCATACCCATCACCTGTGTTTACAGCCGGGCAGCCACTGCAGCCTCAGTACTTCCTGGTTGATGTTTGACGTCATTGCAGCTTCATATGACGCTGATGACGTCACGTCGCTAAGCAACCAGGAAAACCAATAACAAAATAGAGAATCACACAGGGATGGCTCAGCACACTTACTGAACTGTGGAGAAGTCAAATTGCATAAGTTACACTTAAGTAACAGTAAATTAAAGCAATATGTGTGCACTATATTGGTGTCATAAAGGATATTTAATTTAATGACTATAAATTAGTCGGAAGAGCTGGGAGCTGCCATGCTGATATTTTCTTTCATGATTTTTCTGCGAAAACGAAGGCGTTAAAGCTGAAAAGGAGCAAGTTAAAAGATGGTTCAATGTTATGAGCTTACAGTAAAAAGCAGCATTATTACACACATTTATCTGGGCATAAGATAACAAGGCAAACTACAAACCATTAGGGATATATAGATTAAACGGGTGCACAAACTTCTTGAGCTGCGTCCCCCTGCCGGGGAGCTGCAGCGTTTGCGCTCCCCCTCTACAAGGACTCTGCATCAAATGACGCCGCAGGTCATGTGACGTCACGTGACTCAGCCGCATCATTTAATGCGCGTTGCCACGGTGCCGCGTTGCCGATGACCCGACCGACACCAGGTAAAGGAGTTACAGAGGCCTCACGCCTCCCCCGCCATTTCATTTAAATGCAGTTGGGAAGAGCGCAGGGCCCCTGTAACAGCCGTGCCCCCCCGTAGAAATTCTCCCACCCTCCAGTTTGCTCACCGCTGGATTAAAAGACATAACTCCTATTATAGATATTGAAGACACAGAGGCACATAGGCTAGATCATAAGTGTTATCTAATAGCTTATCAATAATAATAGAGTAGACTTAAGTGGGCTAAACAGAATAGTAGAATCCATAGCAGTCGTGGGCCAGAATGACAAAGGTTTAAACCTGTGTCTCTGGTATATCCACCCGCATATATCTGGATTAATATTAGAAGCTGACCTTACCCCAGGAACCAGTTTAGTTCAAGTCCCAATACTTACTTTGACGGAGATGCTGCTGCTGGAGAAGCCCCATGAGACAGGACCAGGGCTCGGGAGCGAGCACACGTCAGTGGAACACATATGAATATAAATATATGTTCCACTGACTGCATTACACAGGGATTTTAGTGAACCCTCGAGCCGTAACTTCACCAATCAGCCTTTTCTCCTTGCTAGCTATCCTAAGCACTCCTTTTCCTCTCACCCCACACAAATCGTTCCCCGTTTTAGGATTTTTTTCAAGGCCTTATTTAACCAGAGGCAGCTGTTGACATTATGGATAACTTTGGTTGCTGTCATTTACACGACTTTACCTAGTTTACTGGGCAACTAATGCAAAATCTATATTCTCCAGACTATTACTCTGACAATTACCATCACTTATTGTTTTTCCAAATCCTTGCAAAACCTCCTGAAACTACTGAAGAAACAGAAATATTCATTTTATTTAACCCCCAAACAGCTTGTCAAATTATTTCCCCAATACTCCCTCAAGAGAAGAGTTACCCGTCTCACATGGTTTCTCTTACTGTGTTTCTATTGCTGTTTGTGTTCTCTGTCCCCCTTTCTCCCACACCCTTTATTTGCCTCCCAGGTACTGATCTGCAGGGGGTTATTTTTCCTTATCCACTTTGCCTCCTCTGTTTACCAAACACTAGATTCACTAAAGTGCAATAGCCTCAATTGCACTTTAACAGCCTCTCAAGTAAATGGCAATGAGCATGTGATCACAGCAGCTCTTTGCACCTCTCCCCTCTCTCCTGTCTTCTCCTCACAGCCTTGTTCAGCACCATTGCTGCTTGTATGTTGCCTTAGGCCTCGGACATGGTCAAAAAGACCGTGCTGAGGCGCGCTCAGCCGCGCTGAGGGGAAACATTATCCCTATCAGCGTGGCTTTAGACGGCGCTTCCGCAGGCGTGCGGAGGCATGTGGAAATGGCAAGTTTAAATTTTGCCGCTCAGGGAAGCAGGGCTGATCACGTGACTGCCAGAAGCCAATGGCAGTACGTGACGTCGGTGCCGTGACGTGACGCCCTATCCCCGCCTCCAGGCCCGGCTCCCACCCGGCACACAAGCGCTCTCGCTGACTCTCATGCAGGGACACGAAAAATCTCCTGCTTGAGCAGGAGAGCATGAGCGTCAGCGCTGCTCAGCGCTCTTCACTACACTATCTCACAGGCCTTAGGCTACAGCCCCAGTGGTCACTGCTGCACACGCGTCTGACTGCCTGGCAAAACATGCACGGGTCAAATCCACAATCTGTGGAGCGATGGGATGCGCGCGTGGGGGGGGAGGCGTGGCCATGAACTACCTCTTCGGTGAGGCGTCGCCATGACAACGCGGCGTCAAATGGCAACGCGTCACATGACATCATATGACGCCGCAAAGCTCCGAGCCGGTACGGGAAGGGGGCCGCAAACAGAAAAGTTTTGCGCACCGCTGGTATAGACATTGCTCTCCATTAACTTCTGTTCACCTCAAAAGCTGCAGAGAAGTAAGAAAAGACAAGTCACATTATTAACAACTTGTATCTTTTTTCAGCTTTTCCTTTATAAAATAGCCATTACTTTGAGACCTCACTAACTCTCCCAATTTTAGGTTTGTAAATTGTGCGAGAAACGAGGAAGAACAAAACCTTGTGGCGTTGCAGTACCACAGGAAAATCTACTACAGAACCTACACAGACCTCCCCCCACACACAGAGCTCCTGGTCTGGTATGGAGATGAATATGGGAAAGAGCTTGGTATCAAGAGGGCACACTGTGGAAAAGTAATGCGCCAGCACCAGGTAATCAGGAATATGTGTGTTATGTGGTTTTTACGTCTCTATTGTTTTATTAATGATGTTAAATTACAAATAGTGATAGATCTGCATACACTATTACGGGTCAACTAGAACTTAATATCACTAAACCTGACTTGAGTCAAAGGGCCGGATACATCAAGCTGCGATAACCAAAACTCCTTTATCACCGCCCATAAAAAAGCGCCTTATTGTTACCGTGCAATGAATCAACGTAGCAGCTCCAAAAATAAAGCACTTTTTATCGGACCCGTCAGATCCGACACAAAACAGGCATAATATCACATTTTCAAGTAAAAACTAACATACGTCAAGTTCCAATATTTATCAGAACGGAATGAATGGCAGAAATACCGCAAATATTTTATCACCTACTCCAGGCTGGGGCTCATTGAGAGGCATCAGCGTGCCTCAGCACGGGTCAGCGCCTAAGCGCTGACCCTAGACGCAGCCTTAGGGCTGTGACCCGCTGCGCCCAGCAGGGGAATCCTCCCAAGCTGGTCCCATTCCCCCCCCCCCCCCCCCCGCTGCTGGCTCACTACGCACTGTGACGCGTGAGCCGCCAGGGCATGCAAGAAAATTGTGATCCCGAGTGGTGACGCGTCACGTGGTGCGCTGATGAGCCAATCAGCGGTGGAGCGGGAGCTGTCGGACAGCTTCCTACACAAGGTAGAGGTGTGTGTGTCAGCGTGTGTGTGTGTGTGTCAGCGTGTGTGTGTGTGTGTCAGCGTGTGAGTAGGGCATTTGTGGGGGGAGGGAGCTGCTTACCTTCTGGCAGCCCGCAGCAGCTCTCTCCTGCAGCCCGGGAGCCCGAGCCCGTGGAGGGAGGGGGGGGGGGAGTAGCGGGTCCCTCCGCTCAAACCACGCCCCCCTGGCTCCCGCTCCCTACAGACTGCATATCGCGGTCTGTGTCTGTCAGCGCCCCGTCTGTCTGCAGTGCGGGCGCTCTGACTGAGGGAGCGGGGCCTTAGCCTTATGTTGAGGGCATGGTCAGCGCTTACCCGCTGAATTGTGTGCACGTTTCCCAGTGAGCCCCTGCAGCCGCAATGGGAGCGGCTTTAGCAGGGGCTCACGCATGCTTCCGCAGGCTTGCGGAGGTGGAGGAGACAGTGGGATTTAAATTTGCGCGCTGAGGTGAGCGGAGGGCCGGTCACGTGAGCGGTTCGCCCAATGAGGGCGAACCTGCTCCGTGACGTCACTGGACCGCCCCCAGAAATGCCCCCGGACGGCACACAGACTAAGGCCAGAGAAAGCACCCGCTTTCCCTCAGCCTCCGCACGGCTGAAGTCCCTATGAACTCAGCCTTAGGCTACAGCCCCAGTGGTCACTGCTGCACACGCGTCTGACTGCCTGGCGGCGCAAGCACGGGTCAAATCCGCAATCTGTTGTCTATGTGGAGCAATGGTTTGCGCGGGGGGGGGGGGGGCCTGGCGTGGCCATGAACTGCCTCTTCGCGGACACGTCGCCATGTGACGTCATGACGTCATATGAAGCCGCGAAGCTCTGAGCCGTTAAGGGAAGGTGGCTGCGAGCAAGGGTGGCCAAATCAGAAAAGTGTTACGCTGTGCTCACCACGGACAAGGAGGGACCCCGAAACTGCACCCACAGCTACGGGGACACGCCTGGAAAGTGGAAAATAGGTGTCTGGAACCGTCTGGGAGTATAAGATAAAGCAAGATACTCGCCACACGAGAAGGGAGGTTCCAGATGATAGGTGGTACCGAGAGCCTGGGGTCCAGAGCCGGGAGGTAGGTCGGAATCCGCAAACCGAGGTAAAGGGGTCGGGGTGTCCAGAAGGTCAGGATACAGACCAGGGGTCTCCAGGAGGTCAGGATACAGACCAGGGGTGTCCAGGAGGTCAGGATACAGACCAGGGATAGAAGACCAGAGCGGATCCACAGCCAGGCCGGTTCGGTACGCAAGGGATCACTAAGGAGACAAAGAGACAGGAACTGAGGCAGGTACGACCGTGGTTAACACAGGTCATACAAAGCTATGCTCAGCCAAATGTTGAATGGCTGAGCAAGGTATAAGTAGGAGGAAGGACCAATAGGGAGAGGGGGAGTAACGAGGGAGCGGCCCCAGGGAAGATAGGGATTGGTAGGGAGACTTACCACAGCTGTACTAGATGTGCAGCTTGTGAGTGGTGCACGCATCAGGCGTGTGCACTGCGCAGGAGAGGCGCGCGCGGCCTCAGTTGGGGGCGGGAGTTCCCCCTGAGGGAGGACTTAAGTCCTCGGCCGTGCGCACGCATGCGCGAGGTCAGCAGCCGCTGTGGGAAGCGGAGGAGAGGGGAGATCCCGCGGCGGCGTGGGGGCACAGCAGGAGCGGCGGTGAGTACAGTCGCGGGGGGAACCCCTTTAGAGGGAGGTATTCCCCCAGACCTCACAAAAAGTTTGCGCACCTCTGGTATATACAGCTCAACCCCATTATAAAGCGATCCGTTACGTGACTCCGCTTATAACGCAATGCAAGTATTCCTTTTCCTCTCATCCCACACAAGTCTTTCCCCGTCTTAGGAACACAGGGCCATTTTTTTCAAACCAAGAAAAACCGTCTGGCGACTCCAGGTATAAACACCTTATGATAGCCTGTATATGGTTGATAAGTGGAGTAAGGAAAAAGCCTAATGGAGGTATGGGGTTAAAGCTGTGCGCAGTCCCGTTCCCAATATATGGTGGTCTCCTAGTCATGTCTTGTTAGTATCTGTTTTATGTAGCTTAATAAATTGATTTTACCATCCTACCTGGTGAGTCTGACATCTATAGGAGCCGCGCTGGCATCGATCTTCCATTTTCTTGCCATTTTTTTCGAAGCCTTATTTAACCAGAGGCAGCTGTTGACATGACGGATAACTTTGGTTGCTGTCACCTACACTACTTTACCTAGTTTACTGGGAAGCTAATGCAAAATCTATATTCTCCAGACTATTACTCTGTGACCATTACCATCACTTATTGTCTTTCCAAAACCTCCCGAAACTACTGAAGTTACAGAAATATTCATTTTATTTATCCCCCAAACAGCGTGTCAAATTATTTCCCCAACACCCCTTCAAGAGAAGAGTTGCCCATCTCACATGGTTGCTCTTACTGTGTTTCTGTTTGTGTTCTGTATCCCCCTTCCTCCCACTCCCTTTATTTGCCCTTCAGGTACTGATCTGCAGGGGGTTATTTTTCCTTATCCACTTTGCCTCCTCTGTTTACCAAACACTAGATTCACTAAAGTGCAATAGCCTCAATTGCACTGTAACAGCCACTCAAGTAAATGGCAATGAGCATGTGATCACAGCAGCTCTTTGCACCTCTCCCCCCACTCCTGTCTTCTCCTCACAGCCTTGTTCAGCACCATTGCTGCCCGTATGTTGCCTTAGGCTACGTCCCCAGTGGTCACTGCTGCACGCGCGTCTGACTGCCTCGCAGCGCATGTACGGGTCAAATCCGCGATCTGTGGTCTATGTGGAGCGATATGGGGGGGGGTTGGTGTGGCCACGAACTGCTTCTTCGGCAATGCGTCAAATGGCAACGCTTTGCCATGCCGACGCGGTATAACATGACGTCATATGAAGCTGCAAAGCTCCGAGCCGTTAAGAGGAAGGGGTCCGCAAACAGGGGGGAGAGCTGACAGGGGGGGACCAAAATAGAAAAGTTTGCGCACCTCTAGTATATACATTGCTCTCCATTAACTTCTGTTCACCTCAAAAGCTGTAGAGAAGAAAGACAAGTCACATTATTATCAACTTGCATCTTTTTTCATCTCGTCCTTTATAAAATAGACATTACTTTGAGACATCACCAACTGTCCCAATTTTAGGTTTGTAAATTGTGCGAGAAACGAGGAAGAACAGAACCTTGTGGCGTTGCAGTACCACAGGAAAATCTACTACAGAACCTGCACAGACCTCCCCTCACACACACAGCTTTTGATCTGGTATGGAGATGAACGTGGGAAAGAGCTTGGTATCAAGAGGGCACGCTGTGGAAAAGTAACGCGCCAGCACAAGGTAAACAGGAATATGTGTGTTACGTGGTTTTTACAGCTCTCTTGTCTTAGTACTAACTAGCTGAGAGACCCGGCGTTGCCCGGGATGTAAATGCGTAATAGGTAGTATTATTTATAAATGGTGGAACAATAGGTGACTATTTGTTGTAAAGGTTGGATAATAATGTTGAAAAGAAAGATGGAAGAAAATGTAATACGATGTTGTATAAAAATGGTTTATTGTAAACACACCACAGTACAATGTATATTTTGGTGACATAAGTGATGTGAAAATGTGAGGCGTGTCCTGCTAGGGTGTGAGCGTGTGTGAGGCGGCAGGTGGGTGTTCAGTACGGGTGGCGCATGGGTAGTGAGTGCTGGCTGTGAGTCGGGGTCCTGCTAGGGTGTGAGGCGGCGGGTGTGTGGCGAGTGCGGGTGACAGCTGGTCAGTGATATTGTTGCGTAGGGGCAGGATGCGGCAGGTGTGTGTCGAGTGTGTGGGGTGGGTGAGAGGCGGCGGGTGTGTGTCGAGTGGCGGGTGTCTGTTGAGTGCGTGCGGCGGCTGTGTGGCGCAGGGGTGTGAGTGGTGGGCGGGTGAAAGGCAGAAGTGCGGGTGGGCGAAAGGCAGAGGCAGGAGGGCGGACGAAAGGCATTGAAGGAGGGGAGGTGAGGTCGGAGGGGTGGTGGGGGGAGGTGAGGTCGGAGGGGTGGTGGGGGGAGGTGAAGGGGGGCGGAGGGGAGGTGAGGAGGATGGGTGGTGAGGGGGGGATGGTGAGGGGAGGTGAAGGGGGGGCGGAGGGGAGGTGAAGGGGGGGCGGAGGGGAGGTGAAGGGGGGGCGGAGGGGAGGTGAAGGGGGGGCGGAGGGGAGGTGAAGGCGGAGCAGAGGTGAAGGGGGTAGGTGGGAAGGGTGGAGGTGGGGGGCTGGGGGGGAGGTGAAGGGGGGGTGAGGGGAGGTGAAGGGGGGGTGGTAAGGGGGGGAGGTGGTGGGATGGGGGGAGGTGGTGGGAAGGGGGGGAGGTGGTGGGATGGGGGGGAAGTGGTGGGATGGGGGGGAAGTGGTGGGATGGGGGGGGGAAGTGGTGGGATGGGGGGGGAGAAGTGGTGGGATGGGGGGGGGAAGTGGTGGGATGGGGGGGGGGAAGTGGTGGGATGGGGGGGAGGTGGTGGGAAGGGGGGGAGGTGGTGGGAAGGGGGGGAGGTGGTGGGATGGGGGGGATGTGGGGGAGGTGATGAGGTGGTGGGAAGGGGGGGTGTGGTGGGAAGGGGGGGGAGGTGGTGGGAAGGGGGGGAGGTGGTGGGAAGGGGGGGAGATGGTGGGAAGGGGGGGGAGGTGGTGGGAAGGGGGGGGGGTGGTGGGAAGGGGGGGAGGTGGTGGTGAGGGGGGGGGGGAGGTGGTGGGGAGATGGGAGGTTGTAAGGGGGGAGTGAAGGTGGGGGTGAAGGGGGGTGGGGGTGGAGGTGGGGGTGAAGGGGGCGGTGAATGTGGGGGTGGAGGGGAGGTGAAGGTAGGGGTGGAGGGGAGGTGAAGGTAGGGGTGGAGGGGAGGTGAAGCGGGGGTGGAGGGGAGGTGAAGCGGGGGTGGAGGGGAGGTGAAGCGGGGGTGGAGGGGAGATGAAGCGGGGGTGGAGGGGAGGTGAAGGGGGGGGGGAGGTGGAGGGGAGGTGAAGGGGGGTGGAGGGGAGGTGAAGGGGGGGGTGGAGGGGAGGTGAAGGGGGGGTGGAGGGGAGGTGAAGGGGGGGGGTGGAGGGGAGGTGAAGGGGGGGGGGGTGGAGGTGAAGGGGGGGTGGAAGGTAGGTGAAGGGGAGGGGTGGAGGTGAAGGGGGGGGGGTGGAGGGGAGGTTAAGGGGGGGTGGAGGGGAGGTTAAGGGGGGGGTGGAGGGGAGGTGGAGGGGAGGGATGTGGAGGGGAGGTGGAGGGGAGGGATGTGGAGGGGAAGTGGAGTGAGGGGTGGGTGAGGGGAGGTGAAGGCCGGTCACTCACCCGTCCGGCAGCTCCCACGTGGATCTGAGGCGGGAGGCAGCGTGTTGTGGCCGCTCCCCCGCTGTGTCCCTGGCGCGCGCTCGCTCACTTCGCTCCCCCGCTGACTGTAGCGGTGCCGGGGTGGGTGGAGGGGAAGTGAGTGAGGGAAGGTGAAGGGGGGTGAGGGGAGGTGAAGGCCGCTCCCTCACCCGTCCGGCAGCTCCCTCACCCGTCCGGCCGCTCCCTCACCCGTCCGGCCGCTCCCTCACCCGTCCGGCCGCTCCCTCACCCGTCCGACCGCTCCCTCACCCGTCCGGCAGCTCCCTCACCCGTCCGGCAGCTCCCTCACCCGTCCGGCAGCTCCCACGTGGAGGGGGGGGGGGGCGGGGTGAAAGCGCGGGAAACAGGGAGAGGCGGAGGAAGAGGCGAAGGAAGAGGCGGAGCCTCCGGGACCGGTGGGGAAGAGAGCGGGAGATGTGCTGCTAACACTGTGAGCCCCGCTAATGTATGTAACACCGTGTGTGTGTATAGTGATGTGTGTGTGTGTGTGTGTGTGTGTGTGTATAGTGATGTGTGTGTGTGTGTGTATAGTGATGTGTGTGTGTGCGTGTGTATAGTGATGTGTGTGTGTGTGTGTGTGTGTGTGTGTGTGTGTGTGTGTGTGTGTGTGTGTGTGTATAGTGATGTGTATAGTGATGTGTGTGTGTGTGTGTGTGTGTATAGTGATGTGTGTATAGTGATTGTGTGTGTGTGTGTGTGTGTGTGTGTGTGTGTGTGTGTGTGTGTGTGTGTGTGTGTGTGTGTGTGTGTGTGTGTCCCCTTCACTCCGCCTCAGGCCAATGAGAGGTGTGCGGGGGCGGGCAGCCCAAGGGAGCAATCTCATTGGCCTGGCCCAAGGTCCAATGAAATTGCCGCTAGGGACACGGGGAGGGGCACACGGAGACACATACAGACCCGGACACATAGGACACTTTCAGAAATATATAGTAGATGTTAAATTACAAATAGTGCTAGATCTGCATACACCATTACGGGTCAACTAGAACTTAATATCACTAAACCTGACTTGAGTCAAAGGGCCAGACTTGAGTCATCAAGCTGCGGTAACCAAAAATGCCATATCACCGCCCATAAAAAAAGCGCCTTATTTTATCGTGCAATGAATCAGCGTTGCAGCATCAAAAATAAAGCACTTTTTGTCGGACCCGTTAAAAGCATCAGATCCGATACAAAAAGGGAATATTATATATTTATCGGAACGGGATGAACGGCAGAAATACCGCAAATATTTTATCGCCTACTCCAGGCTGGCGTTGGCCCTGTCTTTCCTATGTATATAATGGCCAATATACTGCCCATTATATACATAGGTGAAAAGAAAAACAAGCTCAAATAATATTACTAATAAATCAAAATAACACAGATGATATACTACCCTTAATGAGTGGAGCTCCCGACGTAGAATTCAAACCAGATTCAATCAGCAAACTAAGGAGAAACGGGTGCGCAAATCACATCAGGACATGAAAAGAAAGTGAAAACACAAAATAGTGCAATATTGTCACCCTCAACAGATAATTTCAGTGTTGAAGGTTCTATAAAATTTGCACTCACGTGTTTAACGTGAAATGTGGTGGTTATTAAAAGTTGTGGTTATTAAAAGTTACCAACTTATGTCTCCAGTCGGGTACTCCAGATCCATATAGAGGGGGGAAATCCATATACAAAAAAGGGAAAGCAAAAATAGTATAGTACTGGTTTTAATGTTAAAAACACAAAGTATTCCACTTACATAAGTGCCTTTGTTTGAGAGCATTCAGACCACTCTGGGTCATATGGTCAGACAAAAATATTCACAGCAGCAGCATCCGCTGCACGGCCGTCACAGCAGGTACTGGGCTGATTAAAGTTGTCCTCCACTCTGGATGTCATCAACAAGGGCTTCTTAGTAATCACTGATTCACCCAATGTGCATTTCCACTGCAAAGTCTTCATCAGGGGCTATGCTTACGCCTATAGGGGAAACATGTTATATATATATATATATATATTCATGTGTATATGTGTTGGAGTTTTGAGCTAACGGGGAATGTGTGTGTTAATTTAATACCTTGGGGATGGTCGGGACCGGCAGAGATTCGGGGCCCGGCCGCAACAGGCCATCAGAGGCAGGCCTCCTCACTGTGTCCCACGCGAGCTTCCAGTCAGCACGCACTGGAAACTTAGGCGCACTGACGTCAGAGGAACCCAGCGCTCTGCTGTCACAGTCTGGGACAGGAAGGCCTTCATCTGATGCAGAGCCGGGGCCCAGCCGCGACCGGTAGCCACTTTCATTGGTGTTTTGCAGCTAGTGAGATTTCCTTTTAAATCGTTAAATATTATGATCCACTTATATATGTATGCTCTACTACAGGGGGGCGCAAACTTTTTTCCCTGCGCCCCCCTGCCGGCTGTCCCCTCAATCCCGCACCCCCACCAACCCCAACTTACCCGCGCTCCGGCGTAATGGCAACGTGACGTCACATGACCTCGCAGCGTCATTTTGACGCCGCGTTGCCATGGGCAGGGAGGAAGCCGCCGGAGCCACGGTAAGTTAGGTTTACAGAGGCCCTGCAGCTCCCCCGGCACTTAATTTAAGTGCCTTCGGGAAGCGCGCGGGGCCTCTGTAAACCCCGCGCCCCCCGTTGGCAGCCCCCCAGTTTGCCCACTGCTGCAGTCGCGCACATCTACTCTCCCGGCCCTAATGCTGCACATGTTGTGCTAAACCCTTCATTTTTACAATGCATCTACAGTTCACTTTCATCCTGAACTTTATGTGATATAACAACTTACCTCTCCTGCATGACCTTTTGTAAGACAGTTTGTGTAACGGTGACTTTTTGAAGTGAAACCTCTTTGCTGGCACCTATAGAGTTTTGACAGGAAAAATCTTTTGTGTTGTAACAGAATTCCATGACGGAAGTGATGTCATGCTACTACTTTGCACGTGCACATGCGAACGCCACACCCGCGCATGCGCAGACCTCGGCACCGTGCAAAGGCATGGCCAACACCATGCGCAGCCAGCACGGCGAGCATGCGCAGGAGCGGCTCGCACCACGCGTGTGCAGACCCGTCCAGCACCCCACGCATGTGCAGGTCCCCATAAGTCGTCCGCAAGTTCCATAATCAGCCGCCTAGAACCCATCCAATGACTGGCCCACACCGAACACACCTCTGTCACAACTTCCATGCTCAGATAACTGTACCACACCAAACTTTCTCACTAAACCATCAAAGGGTGGGCCAACTCCCAATGCTACACACAAAAACAAAATGAGTCACACAGTCATACTCACTCACATACACACAGTCACACATACAGTCACACACACAGTTACACATACACACACACATACACACATCACAGTTAGTATAAATTTAGAGGTGCAAATAGCTATAGCGGGGTGGGGGTGCTGAGCACGCGTGTTCTATGTCAAACTTCTTTGCATTTTCTCACTGAAATTGTGTTTGGATTTTAAATAAAAACATCACCATCACAAATACAATTTGTGACAAAGGACAAAGAAGTTTCACTTAAAATGCACGTGCCTGGCACACTTTTATTTTTGATAACTAATGCCTAATTTCACCTAATTTTCTAATTATGTATTTTTTTGGTCTCGTCTAGTACAAAGACAAGCTCCAATAATCCACCCATTTCAACCCTGCAAATTTGCTTTTAGCAGTCAGGATTACCTCCTCAAACATCTGAAGTTCAAACACCCAAATGAGTATATGGAAAAGATGAGGACAGAACAATCTTGCAACATTCCAATTAATATGACAGAAAATGCATCTTTCAACCAGTCAAGGCAATTAATAAACAATGTAACTGCTTCTCATTCCCAAAAATGTATATTAGCAGCAGCCACCGGAAAAGATCTTGGAGAAAGTGGGAATAGTCTTACTTGGTTATCAGATCAGAACGCGCAGAAGAGAACACAGACCAGTGAGAGACGGCATGTATGTGGGGAATGTGGGAAGGGATTTAGTCAGTTATCCGGCCTGGACACACACAACAGGACACACACAGGGGAGAAACCGTATGTATGTGGGGAATGTGGGAAGGGATTTCGTCAGTTATCCCACCTGAACAGACACAAGAGGACACATACAGGGGAAAGACCGCATGGATGTAGGGAATGTGGGAAGGAATTTAATGACTCATCCAGCCTGAACAAACACAAGAGAACACACACAGGTGAGAGACCGCATTTATGTGGGGAATGTGGGAAGGGATTTAGTCAGTTATCCGACCTGGACATACACAACAGGACACACACAGGGGAGAAACCGTATGTATGTGGGGAATGTGGGAAGGGATTTAGTCAGTTATCCCACCTGAACAGACACAAGAGGACACATACAGGGGAGAGACCGCATGGATGTAGGGAATGTGGGAAGGGATTTAGTCACTCATCCAGTCTGAACAAACACAAGAGAACACACACAGGGGAGAGACCGTATGTATGTGGGGAATGTGGAAAGGGATTTAGTCGGTTATACAGCCTGATCACACACAAGAGGACACATACAGGGGAGAGACCGCATGTATGTGGGGAATGTGGGAAGGGATTTAGTGTTTCATCCAACCTGAACAGACACAAGAGGACACACACATGGGAGAGACCGCATGTATGTGGGGAATGAGGGAAGGGATTTAGTCGGTTATTCAGCCTGAACACACACAAGAAGACACACACAGGGGAGAGACCACATGTATGTGGGGAATGTGGGAAGGGATTTATTGACTTATCCAGCCTGAACACACACAAGAGGACACACACATGTGAGAGACCGCATGTGGGGAATGTGGGAAGGGATTTAGTCAGTTATCCGGCCTGGACACACACAACAGGACACACACAGAGGAGAGACCGTATGTATGTGGGGAATGTGGGAAGGGATTTAGTCAGTTATCCCACCTGAACAGACACAAGAGGACACATACAGGGGAGAGACCGCATGGATGTAGGGAATGTGGGAAGGGGTTTAGTGACCTATCCAGCCTGATCACACACAGGAGAGACCACATGTATGTGGGGAATGTGGGAAGGGATTTAGTCAGTTATCCCACCTGAACACACACAAGAGGACACACACAGGGGAAAGACCGTATGTACTGTATGTGGGGAATGTGGGAAGGGATTTCGTGACTTATTCAGCCTGAGGACACACAAGAGGACACACACAGGGGAGAGACCTATCTCTAAATCCAGGCATTTTTAGTGATAACCAGCGACTAAGACGCTCACATATAAGTGCACATGTGTATCTGTGTCGCGCTTAATCACAATAAAAAGTGACTAGTTTATGGTGCATAAAACGAGAATTTTAAAAGGATAAAAAAGTTATAAATTTAAATGCAGGTTATTTGTATAATTATTCTTGTTGTTTTGTTTAAAGAAAAATGTTGTTCTTTATGTTTTATATTTCCGTGCTGTTGGTTCTAATATAATGTGCGTTTCCTATTATGCTGAAGCTGTATGTAGTCTCACTTAGCTTTGATTAAGAATAGTTTTGCCACGTCCATTGTGCTGCAGACGGACCCTCCGCCACTAGCCGCTTCTAATGTAAATGTTATTAATGTTTATGGGGTTAATTTAAGTGGTTTTAGTGGTTAGGCCCTGTTCACACAGCGCACTTCGCAACACTGTGCGCAAGTCCGCAAGCACTCGCCTCTGTCTTCTGGGCGATGTGTGATCATCCCTAGCAGTCGGAATGATGGGGGTGCGGGCGGTGGGGAGCATGAGAGTTTTCGTGGCAGACATTTGCTGGGTGCCGTTCCCCCCCTTTTTATTTATTTATTATGCTGCGGGCAGCGGGGACTGAAGAGCGGGGAGCGGAGGGGGGTGGGGGGGGCTGTGTAAACATAAAAGAAAAGCATGTGTGTGTGTGGCTGGAGCAGGTAGCTGCCGAGTCTCTGTTCACTTTCAGCAGCCAATTCATTGATTGGCTGCTGAAACTGACGTCACGCTGCTGCAGCCAGGAATCACACTTTCAAAAAACTCCTGCGACTGCAGCAGCGTGTACGCCATGCTTTGCAGCCAATGGTAGTTTCAAGAGTGAACACTACCATTGGCTGTCAGGGGTCGGTGACGAACATGCGCGCACGTCGCGAAGTGCGCAGTGTGAACGGGGCCTTAGAGTGAGGGGTTTTAAGATAAGGGTTTAAGGTAAGGGGGTAACAGGGGCTTAGCATATAGGGGTTTTAGGGTAGGGGTTTTTGGCACTTACCGTAGTGGCTGGCGGTGGGGTGAATCGAGGCGAAACGGCGGTGACCAAATGTCCTACAATGTCCTGTGAATACTGAGGTGGAGGATAGAGTTACAGAGTAACGTTCCCAGAGAGGGACATTAATGCAGGCGCCTTTACATTCTGTATGTCATGTTCCTTTAATATCTCTAGAGAGCAGCAAGGGCTGACCATCTATTTCACAAGTTACACGTAGACATGAAAATGCACCTGAGGGGATTAGGTGTCCCTTTATTATTGATATATGCAGTAATGATGTAACAAGTGGTGCCATCTCACACAGGCACCTTTCCCACTGATGGTTACACATGCACACCTCTATGGCAGAGATTCCTGTTACACATGCGCTGGCGTTACCTACCCACAAGCACATTGCCAGGCTGAGGGAGGTGTTCATATGGGAATCTGAGGCAAAAATCTATGGTCAGAGTCCAGGAGAAACACACTCAACTTTATTTTGTATTTGTAACTCTAACCCAGAATGAAAAGCATTTAGCTGTGGGGGGCAGGGCAGTGGCGGATTTACAATTCACCATCAGTGTGCAGCGTCGGTGTGCTCATGCCCGAAATCCCAAATGAAGACTGATTGGGCCCGCCATACGTCCCACTGGTATAAGAAAACTTTTTTTTTGTTTGTATGGAACTTTGCTGTCTCCCGATCGGGGTACCCCTGTAACTGTCAGCTTAAGGTGCTAAGGCTGACCAGTGTTGGGCCTTCATGAAGGGTTTTCCATCTCTCAAGGGTGGTGGTGCCTGGGGCTTTGTAGCACTTTTTGGTGGGGTGGCTGTGACGGTGAAGGGGTACCCAGGCCAGTAAATAAAGGTATTATGCCCGACAGGGTCCCCATCAGTCATATCATGGCATGTACCTGCATTTGTAATAAAGATGGATGTGTATTTTTACTGTTACAGGAGTGCCAACCAGCAGAGATGTGCAGGGTGTTAGTTTCAGGGGTGATTTTACGGTAAAATGTTGTCAGGGTGTTTCCCCCCCCCCCCCCCCCCCCCAGATTCCTGAGGACATGAGGAACACAGACCACTGGATAAAATCCTTTCAATAATGCAGTTTACAGCTCACCGAAAAATCTCCCTGCTTCAGCACAGACCAAGAACAGTAAGACCAGGCAGGGAATTGAATTACATTCAAAAGTCCCCGGTATATGCCCAAGAATCCCAGATCCCAAGGGGGGTTCAGTGTATCTCCCACCAGGTATAAGGTGGCGAGAGTTATATGTGTTTAACTTAAAGTTTGTCATATGGCAAGGTTTCTCTGTATAAGTGGAAAAGAAAATGGTTTTAAAGGTCCCCAAGGTTTATATTTTTATTAAAGTAATGTTCAGAGGAAGTCATTCAGTATGGATAAAAATTTGCATGGGAAGCAGAGGGGCTACTCCGCCCTCTAAGCTTCAAAGGCAATCCAGGATATGGAGGTGTTAAACCATTTGTTAGCAAGGAGGGGTAAAAGAAGAAAAAACTTCAATAAGCCATCTGGCCAGCTGTCATCCTGCCCAGCCTGAACGGCACCAGGTAAGAGGGGCAGGGTCTCATATGCTAAGCGGCCAAAGTGCAAAGTTCGCACATGCCTAGAGCAGAATGAGAAGTCACTCTGCCAGGTTTGCAAAGTATTGGCAACTCCATGATAGGTGGAAGGAAATATTCCCACGGCAAAGATAGGCAGCACTAGTTAGGCATAGGACTGTTAACCCTATACACCCGTGCAGCCCACTTGGAATGAGATTCATCATGCTGTAAGAGTTTCATACCATCTTAAGGATTCATGCAAGAAACATCTAATTGCTTCTAGAGACTTTGTTTTTCCAAATATTTTGTTTAGGGAACAAGAGATTTCGTTTGACCCCATTCCAGTAAGTGAATTTTTCGTTGTAATTGTAAATCAAGCTGTATATGTTCATTCTGTAAATAAATGACAATTTTTTTTATCTCTGGCTTTGCTCAAAGGATCCGGGTATTTTGGTGTTAAAAGTTCTGGTCTTTGGGTGACGTCATCCAGGATGGTCGGGTGAAAGAGGAGCTCTGAGGACTCCCACGCATAAAACTAATTTACAGCACCTTCCTGTCATGGGAGAGGGGGTTTGGCCCGGTATTAAAGGACTTACACCCCATTTGGCCACCCCCTGCTCTCACTTGGGAAGCAAGGGGTTAACTGGACTGCGGTCCAGTAATGTGTTTTTACCCTGCTTCAACATCCAAATGTATATTCCCTTGTAAATGTGTATTGTTCCCATTCCAGTGTCTGCACCAACACATACACTGGGATTGATGCGGGAGGGAAAGGGTTAATAGTTAAGGAGTGATTATAGCCCTTTGTACCATTTTCCCCATGGCTCCATTTTGCAGCTCCCCATAGGTCGCCGTTGCTCAATGCGATCCTATGGGGAATCTGGCGATTTTGGTCCATTTTCATCAGAAGACCTGCAGGTGGTGCCCGAGAGGAGGAGCGGCGGTTCCCCATTGTAAGTCAATGGAGCCATTCATTTCAATGGGGATTCCTCGATGCAGACCTCCAGGAACGGGTTGGCAGCCATCCAAACCGCAGAAGCGGATACAATATCTGAAAAAGCTTTGATCACACCGAGTTCAAGTTCAAATACAGTTGGCGTGGGAAACTTAGGTTTTGGGCACCCAGAAATAAAATTCTTTTAGACCCTAGGAACCCCCACACACGAACACCACCGGGTCCGGGAATGAGGGACCCCCATAAAAGGGTCGCACTCGCCACGAGGTTCGCGCCATTGACTCCAATGGTAGCGGAGGTCCCATTGAATCCTATGGCGGTGCCGGCCCATGCATTTGCTATGGTGGCGCCGGCCATATTGATTCCAATGGGGGAAAGCCGCGTGGCTTTAAGACGGCTAAGTCCGAAAGGGTAAAAAATTTAAGCCCATATCTCCGGTTCTGGGAGTACCAGAGGGTTGGGATTTTGGTCGCATGTAGTCACTGTTCCGGCATGACTTCATGGCCATTTCCAGCCATCTCCAATCAACCAGACGGAGTATGGGCAAATGTAAAAAATTGTGGTTTTCCTATAGACTTCAATGGCGGAGTTGCTCCATTGAAAGTCTATAGCGGCTGAGCCCATTGACTTCAACGGCGGAGTTGCTCCAATGAAAGCCTATAGCGGCGGAGCCCATTGATTTCAATGGGAGAGTGAAAAGCAGAGATTTCTTTTAGCTAGAGCGGAGAATCCTGCATTAAAGTTAATAGGGGATTTTTTTGTATCTCCGGTTCTGGGGGTCGTGGAAGGCTGAAATTTGGCCACTATGGCAAGGGTGCTCCGGCATGAGGACCTCGCAAATTTCAGCCCGCTCAGACCCACAGAACGGATTATTTTAATATAGGTAGATATTAAAGAATATACTGTTTTGCAAGGCTGGTATAAAAGCCCTGGGAAATTACGGGCTCTGCTTTATGTTAATGTTCAGGGGTGAGACAAGTGGTCTACAATAAACCCTCTGATCAAAGGTTGACCACTCTGATTGTGTACAATACGGCGGGGGGAACGCAGAGCCTGAGTGGTCTGTAAGTGTCATAATTCACACTTACAGACAGAAGGGTTGCCTGACTTCAAAGGAGTCTGCTAAACATTCAGGCGCCCCAAGGTTAAAGTATGGGGGCTGAAACTCCATATAAACGAGTGTAAGCCCTATACCCATTGTCTTTCGTTGTCTTTTCGAATAGGATTTTTCCTTTGGATTCTCTTACCAGCAGTGCTCCTTTGTTCTTTTCGTTTTTGTTGTTTACCTTACCAGGATTGAACGCAGTGGAACTACCCTACAGATGATTTCTGGACTTCAATGTACCCCCGTGGGCAGGTAACGGGCAATAGCCCTTATTTTCTTACCTTGGACCCTGTATGGGGAAGTGTGTTTATTAAGTGGGGTGTGCGGTGGGACCACATCTGCGGCAGTCGGGCTGACTGACCGCTAGGTCCTTTATTTTTGCCCCCCCTTAATTCTTTATTACATACATGATGATATGGATTTATGACAAGTTCCCATCTACCTTTATGTCTACAGTGTTTCTGTGAGTCCAAATCACTTATATTGAGCGTCAGTCTCTACTTCAATATACAATGAACCTGTATTGCGGAATGAATTGCCAATCCTGTATCCTGATTGCTTCATTGTCCAACCCTAAGTAAGTGTCTATTTTGTTTGTTATTTGTATCATCTTGTGTGTTCACCTATCTAGAAAGAAACTATATTATATCTAAGTCGTGTTCAATTCAACTCATATTTTGGTGTGTATTATAACCTATCACTAGCTACCGTGACAGGCTTATAAAACTGTGGCAGGGGCGGGATTGAATTGAACCTGTATTACAGTTTACTGCGGGACTCTAATACAGTTGGAACTCGGGTGAATTGCGAGTTCCTAAGGCTAAAGATATTGGACACAGTGTACAACATACTGTATAACACAAGATATGGCACCACCTCACTGTTCCCCTACTTGTGAGAAGCATTGCCTCCGGGGTACAAGTGCCGGCCATCCGTGTGACTGGAGCCAGGCACCGAGACCGGAGGAGTGGATCAAGTTGGAGCAGGAACCTTCAGCCGGTAAAGCTGAGTGAGGCAGCAAACGGAGAACACGAAACCCGGCCGGCTGAGCAAAGAATCACAGCTGCAGCCGCTGTAGCCACCAAACCGCCCGGAGAGCAGGGAATGGACCCAGCTCCGGGACTGCAGAGACTTGCGGAGGGAGCGGTGATCTCGTAGACCACAGGAGTCTTGCAGCAGGAGAGATTAATGGCCCTAGTCTCTCAGGAGGAGCCTCATTCTCTGACTCAGGAGAAACCTGGTAAACTGTTCCCCTTTTCAGCAGACCTGTTCCCCAGTAGACACCGGGTTCCAAAGACTCGGAGGCAAAGACAATGTGACAAACAGGACTGGTTGCAGAAATCTGGGACTCAAGGTGGCCATACTAATAGGCATAAGTCACAAGTCATGACTGGGGATGGCCAGAAGGAGGGAGAGATAGGCCCTGGGGATTTACCAGAGCTATGCCTCCCTGATTTTCGCCAGAGGCAGAGGGAAGACCGAGTCCTGGCCAAACAATATGATAAAGTGGTAAAGATTGATGACCAGATATTGAATGCACAAGGTGTAATGGTGTTCCCTCATTTTGAATTGTCGAATGATATCCTGTATAGGGTGAACAAGCAGACACAAACAGGGGAGGTCACCAGACAAATATTGGTTCCCAAGGCGTTTGTTAAAACTGTCTTCACCCTAGCCCATACTGTCCCTTGGGGTGGTCACCTAGGTAGAGATAAAACCTTAGACCGTATTTCGTTCCGCTTCTATTGGCCAGGGATGCATAGTGACATTGCTAAGTTATGGGCGGCATGTCCTGAGTGCCAGCTAACTAGTCCGAAGGGACAAAAACCAGCCCCATTGGTTTCTCTATCCTTGGTGTCTGTTCCCTTTGAGAGGATTGGTGTAGACTTGGTAGGACCGCTGGAGCCTTTTGCGAAAGGACACAGGTTTATTCTCGTAAAGTCGACTTCGCAACAAGATATCCTGAGGCGTTCCCCCTGAGGACTGCAACGGCGAAGCAAGTAGCCAAAAAGTTGTTGGAGCTGTTCTCACGGGTTGGACTTCCCCAGGTTATGTTGACAGACCAAGGGACAAATTTTATGGCTAAACTGATGCAGGATGTCTTAAAATTACTAGAGGTCAAGTCTGTTCGGACATCGGTCTACCATCCACAGACTGACGGATTGGTGGAAAGATTTAACCGAACTCTAAAAGGGATGCTGAGAAAATTTGTAGATTCAGAGAAGAGAGCCTGGGATGAACTTCTCCCTTTTCTGCTGTTTGCAGTGCGGGAAGTTCCCCAGGCCTCCACGGGATTCTCTCCATTTGAACTGCTGTATGGCCGCCAACCCCGGGGTATCCTAGACCTCCTAAAGGAGTCCCAGGAGGAACAGCTGTCCTCTTCTAAGAATACCCTGCAATATGTATTGGACCTTAGGAAGCGCCTAGATGTGGTCGGCCATTTTGCTAGGGAGAATCTTAGATCAGCCCAGGACAGTCAGGAGAGACATTACAATCAAAATGCTCGTATGAGAGTGTTTCACCCTGGAGATCAGGTGATGTTATTGTTACCCAGTTGTGAGAGCAAACTCCTAGCCAAATGGCAGGGCCCATTTGAAGTACTCCGCCGCACGGGTGATGTGGATTACGAGATCGCTCAACCAGGGTCCAGGAAGGGTAAACAAATTTACCATGTGAACTTGCTGAAACCCTGGAAGGTGCAGCGGTCTCTATTCATCCACCCGGTGGAGGAGGAAACGGACCTGGGTCCTCAGCCCCCACGGGGGAACATCTGTGGTGACGAGAAAATCCCAATGGGTAGACAATTATCCTCAGAACAAAAAGGGGACTTGTTAGAAATAATTACACAATTCAATTATGTTTTTTCTGATTTACCACGGCAAACTAATTTAGTTTCACATGTGATAGAGACAGCACCTGGGGTAAAAGTACGTTCCCGGCCTTACAGGTTGCCTGAAAGCCGTAAGGCTCTGGTAGAGAAGGAGGTACAAGAAATGTTACACTTAGGAGTGATTGAGGAATCATGCAGTGAGTATTGTAGTTCACTAGTTATGGTCTCTAAACCCGATGGGAAGGTAAGATTTTGCGTGGACCTCCGAAAGGTCAATGCGGTTTCCAAGTTTGACGCATATCCAATGCCAAGGGTGGACGAGTTAATTGACGCCCTTGGTAACGCGGAATATATATCCACGCTGGACTTCACAAAAGAATACTGGCAAATACCTTTAGAGGTAAAGTCCAAGTGCAAAACAGCCTTTGCCACTCCCATGGGTTTATACCAGTTTGTGACAATGCCATTTGGACTGCATGGAGTCCCAGCCACATTTCAGAGACTCATGGATAAAGTGCTGAGACCCCATAGGGCTTATGCCGCAGCCTACCTAGATGACATTGTCATTTATAGTTAACACTGGCGGGCCCATCTAAATAGGCTGAAAGCGGTCCTCAAATCATTAGGAGAGGCAGGGCTCACAGCCAACCCTAAGAAATGTGCCTTAGGTAAGACGGAAACCAAGTACTTAAAGTATGCCATGGGAGGTGGAAAAGTAAGGCCACTAGCCGACAAGGTAGCTACCCTGAACGAAGTTCCGACTCCCCAAACAAAAATGCAGGTACGCTCTCTCTGCTGTGTTTAGCAGGGTACTATCGACGGTTCATTCCCAACTACTCAGAAGTTGCAACCCCATTAACGGACCTCACAAAAAAGTGTGCCCCTACACAAGTGGTATGGTCAAGGGAGTGCCAGAGAGCCTTTGAGGACGTAAAAAGGTGTCTATCAGACGGTCCTGTCCTTAGAAGCCCAGACTTCGATAAGCCTTTTATCGTGCAAACCGATGCCTCAGAGATAGGGCTAGGGGCAGTGCTCTCACAACAGTTTGAAGGAGTGGAACATCCGATCTTTTTTCTGAGTAGGAAATTGTTACCAAGGGAAAAAAACTACTCAGTAATTGAGAAGGAGTGCCTCGCAGTAAAGTGGGCAATCGAGGCCTTGAGGCATTACCTGGCGAGAGTTCATTTTACGTTGGTAACAGACCATGCTCCATTAAAGTGGTTAAATACTATGAAGGACTCCAATGCTAGATTGACCAGGTGGTATATGGCCCTCCAACCCTTCTCGTTTGAGATTCAGCACAGGCCTGGAAAAGAAAATGCAAATGCGGATTTCTTTTCTAGAGAAGGGGTGGTGTCAGGATCGCCTTGACCTCCTGCTTAGCCATAGTTCTTCTTTGTCCACTGGGTGTGCTGCTGTCTTCTGTTTCCTCTGGGTTCCTCTGTCTGCCTGTCTGTCTTCTTGTTCCTCCTGTCTCTGTCCTTTATAGCTTCTGCTTCCTGGTTTGTTCAATTGCCTTTGCTTCAAGTTAGTACTCCTATGCCCATGTCTCTGTCTTTGATTCCTGATCTGTTCCTGTACCTGTACCTGTATTTGAGTCTGTTCACAGTAAAGGCCCTTGCTAATAATCTGGCTTGTCCCTGTTTGTTCCTTGCTCCCCGGTCTCAGTCCCTGCTCCCCGGTCTCAGTCCCTGCTCCCCGTTCTCAGTCCCTGCTCCCGGACCTGTCCTGCCCCGCCTGTCCTGTTCCAGTCTCCTCGTTGCCGACCTCTGCTTGTTACCTGACTTCGCTACCTGCCGCCTGCCTCGGACCCCTGCTTGTGACCCCTATTTCGCTTCCTGCTGTTCTGGCCACTGAGATCCTACCCGCCACAGGAGTCTCCATGACAGAAAGCAAAGGCCACTTCTGGATCTCGCTGGAACAGATTCTTCTTCTGCCTGCACCCTTTCCTGCCTGCTGCAGCAGACCACATCCGCATGGTTGAAGATAAGTACTTTCGTTTCTTTTTTGGAAATCCAAGTTGGGATCTTGAAAAGTTTTTTTTTTTGCTGCTAAGTGTTCTGCAAGAAGTATTGCGTTCATAACGGGAAAAAAAAGGTTAGAACTGTTGCTGCAGAGACTAGTGCACCTTTCTTTGAGATTTTTCTTTTGTGCAGTGCCTGGGTTAACCCTTGCAGTACCTGTTGCCACCTTTTAGACTCTGACTTTTCATTCCCTGGACAAGGCTTGTCTCTGCATCACTGGTTGGACCACTGCTGTTCACAGGGTTCCCATTTCAAAAGACAAGAGTGTTTCCATTATTTTGTTACTGCATACAGTGATTTTTCCTGCAATCTGTAGTTCTTCATATGATTGGTTCTAAGGTTTCAGGTTTACCGGCAAGTTCCCCTAAAGTTTGTTTCTGCGTGAGAGTTCCCTTGCTTCTTTCCTCTACCAAGATGGCGGCGAAAGCCCGACTCGACGCGTTTCGACGTGATGACGTCTTCTTCAGGAGTCGAGTCGGGCTTTCTCCGCCATCTTGGTAGAGGAAAGAAGCAAGGGAACTCTCACGATCCTCAGCTCCGGCGGGAAGTGGCGTCACGATCCGGAAGTGACGTTCGCGGACGCCGCCAGCAGGATCCAGCAGGATCCAGCAGACGAGACGAACAAAGCTGTAGCAGAGATCATATCCCAAATGCTGTTTTTCCTCCCTAAAGCCGTAAGCCTCCAATTGTCTTTCATAGTAGATAAAGTTTATTTCCATCTACACTATGGTTGTTTTCTGCTTTTTCAAGATGTGCTGATCCATATACCAAACCTCCGGAACGGGCTGCATCACAGAGTATTATTGACTCACATGCTTGTGTTCCTGCTACTTTTGTGAGTAGGAACTTGTAAAAATCACTTTTATTAATTGTTTTTTGCAATATCACACTATCCACTGTTTTTTTCTTTTTATGGGCATACGGCGACGCTCCCCTGGAACTTCTTCTACACCATTTCTGCAAGACTTCTGGAACAGTCTTTTGTCGGGGTCGAGTGATAAGTTGTTTTTGCCTTAATTTCACTGTTACTAATATTATTCACTGTTTATTATTTGTATTTGATATCACTGCACATTTTTTGCGTAAGATTTTATTTTCACTGTCTGTGGTGCAGTAGAGCGCCATCTAGTGTTTTTTTACAGCTATCTTCTAGTGTCCGGGATTAAAGGGGTTACACCCCATTTGGCCACCCCTGACCGCACCGGGAGACAAGGGGTTAACTGGGCTGAGGTCCAGAAATGTGATGTAACCCTTGTTATGACAGGTAAATGCATGTTCCCCTGTTCCATTGTAATGTCTGGTTACTCAGTGTTTGCATCACACACACACTAGAATCCATCCGGGAGCACAAGGGTTAATAGTTCTTTAATGATTATAGCTCTTTGTGTAATTTTACCGCCTTTTCAGGCACCATTTTGCAGGTCCCCATTGGCCGCCATTAGGGCTCAATGCATTTCAATAGGAATTTGTGCTGTTTTAGTCCTGTTTCCTGTAGTGACCAGCAGGTGGCGCCCGAGAGGGAGAGCGGCGGTTTCCCATTGAAAGTCAATGGGCTCATTGACTTCAATGGAGATGCCTCGAGGTAACCTAGTTGGCTGCCGTCCAGACCGCAAACCGCAAAGCGGATACAATGTCCTTCAAAAGAGCTAAAATCACTGGGTCAAGTTCAACGTCAATTAGCGGGGGAATAAACAGTTCTAGGGCACCTAGGGATAAAATTCTTTTTGCCCCTAGTTCCTAGGCGTCCCCCCACTCGACCACCACCGGGTCCCCGAATCCTGGACCCCCGATAAGGGTCGAACCAGATAGAGCGGGTCGCGCCATAGGCTTTGCCGGCGGCGGCAGAAACGGCTCAGAAAAATGACTAAGTGAGAAATGCTGAATTTTAGGAATCCATATCTCCGGTTCCGGAGGGTTCAGCGGATCAGGGTTTGGGGTATCTGTAGCCACTGCTCCGGCATCGCTGCAGAACCATCCTTGACTCGCTTGGACCAACCCGACGGAGTATGGACCCCCTTGAAGTTCGGGACTTTTCCCATAGACTTCAATGGCAGAAAACCCCCATTGACTTCAATGGCGGCGATTTACCATTGAAAGTCTATGGCGGAGCTGCCCGTTGTTTTCAATGGGGATTTAGTGAAAAGCTGAGATTTCTTTTTTCAATGGAGATTTTTGTATTAAAATGATTTAATGTGCATTTGTGTAACTCCGGTTTCTTAGGTCGTAGCAAGTCGCTTTTTGGACCATATGGTGTCCCAGTTCTGGCAATGCGAACTGGGAAGTTTGGACCTGCTAAACCTAACGGAACCGGATATTTTAATACGTTTATGTTTTATGCTTAATAGTGTATCTTAAGGTATGGACAAAGACCCAGAAGAAATTCTTTTGGGCCATAAGGTAGCAGATGGCCCTGGGGACGCCGCTATGTCTAGGATTTAAGTGCTGTTCAAAGAGTTTTATCACCCTCACTGTTTATCCGAAGCCCAAACCAGGGCAGGTCTTAAGTGTTCCAGTTAACACCTTTCAACAAAGGTTTTCCTGCCAGAACTCCAAATGGTAGACTGTCTGGCATTCCTGACGTAAATGTGGGGCTTCAGAAATGAGACCCCCAGAGTTCTACTGCGCATGTGCCAACTAGCAGGGGGGCATGGGTCAGAATGCTTTCCCACGTTAGTGAGTGGCTGGAGGTAATTGTAAACCAATCCCCTGTGCTTAAGGTTAAGAATAGAAGGAGAATGGTTTATAAACTGCTGTCCACCCATATATCCTTTGTCTTCGTTTGCTGATATGGTTACCTGATATCACCTGATTGCTGAGAGAAACGCTATGCACTGTCTTCCTGCCCGAGGTCTTTTCATGCTTTTGGGTGTCTTTATGACTATGAAGAGTGCTGTATGAACTGCCAGTCCAGCTGTGACTGCTTCATCATTTTCCTTTTACGTAAGTGTCTATATTTTGCTTGTTAGTTGTACATATTTGCTGTGTTCACCTTTATCAAGGAATAAATTATATTTATCATATCTAAGTCTCGTCCCAGTTCAAACCCAGGTATATATATATTTATATATAGTTTTGGTGTACAATTACAGCCTGTCGCAAGCTCTCGTGACACCGGGCAAATATCTCAATGTAGGAATAAACAGTGTGTCCCTGTGTCTGTTTCAATACTACCTTCTCTTCATGTCTTAACCAACACAAACCGTTCTTCCTGGTGTGCGTCAAACGTCTGACGTCACCATACCCCGACGTACGTTTCACGTGCTAGGCACGCTTCTTCAGGGGGAGAAGTCACACCCCGCAATGTTAGGTGCTACGTTTTGTAGTCAAATGGCTGGGAGGGGCCGTAATTCCAACCAATGGTAAGTAACGGTTGAATCAACCTCTCAAGGTAAAAATATACACGGCACACAGCACTTTAAAGAAATATACAGGGGGTTGATACATATTATGTCTTCACGTGAATAAGAGAAACATAACGTGTACTGATGAACAAGGCTACATGTAATCACAAAGTGTAATATTGAGGTCTAAGTTATCTGGTGATAAATTGGATGCAGACAATTAAAGGCAAATATATGGTTGTTGTGGTGATAATCATCCTGCAAGAGCTACGTACACAGATGATGGATGACACCCAATCAAAAATTTGTGCAGAGGTAAATACTCATATGGCAACTAAGCTACGTCCACAGATGATTGAGGACACTTAATTCGAACATTTGAACATAGTTAGTAATCTATAGTGATATCTGGAACTCCAGACGTTATTAAGGCGAACGATGGCATAGGAAATGCCATAACAAAGGCTGAATCCGTACTGAAGGGGGACGCGCAGATCAAATGAATACATGTGGGTATATATATAAAAAAATCATGGGTAGTCTCACTCCCCAATATGTATGGTGACGGATAGGTAAAGGGGTGCTTCTAAGTGGTAATGTGGCAACTAAGGGTGACACATAAATGGTGTTAGTGGTGTTACACAGTGATAGTTGTATGTGGTAAATAAATTAAAAAATTATAAAATAAATAAAACACTTCCCAACTAAATGTGTCCATGGGTGTCAGAGGTGATTGGTTCTATATGTATGTATGTATGTATGTCTTTATTTGTATAGCGCCATAAAATGTACATAGCGCTTCACAGTAGTAATACATGTCATATAAATAACAAATATAAATAACACATCATGGGAATAAGTGCTTCAGACATACTGTAAAAGTAACATTAAGGAAGGAGTCCCTGCTCCGAGGAGCTTACAATCTAATTGGTAGGTAGGGAGAACGTACAGAGACAGTAGGAGGGAATACTAGTAAGTGCGTCTGCAGGAGGCCAAGCTTTGTGTCATGTGTCCATGATTATCCAGTGCTACTCATATGCTTCTTTAAGCAGATGTGTCTTAAGGTGGGTCTTAAAGGTGGATAGCGAGGGGGCTAGTCGGGTATTGAGGGGAAGAGCATTCCAGAGGTGTGGGGCAGAAAGTGAGAAAGGTTTAAGGCGGGAGAGAGCTTTAGATACAAAGGGGGTAGAAAGAAGACATCCTTGAGAAGAACGCAAGAGTCGTGATGGTGCATAGCGAGAAATTAGGGCTGAGATGTAATGAGGGGCAGAAGAATGTAAAGCTTTAAAAGTGAGCAGTAGAATTGAGTGTGAGATACGCGATTTAATCGGAAGCCAGGAGAGGGATTTCAGCAGGGGAGACGCTGAGACAGATTTAGGAAAGAGTAGAGTGATTCTGGCAGCAGTGTTTAGGATAGATTGTAGGGGAGACAGGTGAGAGGTAGGAAGGCCGGACAGCAGGAGGTTGCAGTAATCGAGACGTGAGAGATATAGTGTATTATCCATAACTGGTCAGAATGGAAGTGAAGCAGTGTAGAACTGTGCTATACTGGTGGAACTGCCCAAAATGGTCAAAACAGAACCTACAGGTGAATTAACTATATACCTGGATCCCAAGAGTACCCCCAGAGGAAACAAATACTGTCTTGTGACTAGGTGACATAGGTGATGTAGGATTGTGCTGTGCTAACTGAGACCGCCCAAAAGGTCAATACGGTCTCCCTAAGGATTTAAAATACTAACTATTCTAATAAGGTGTTATAGAAAAGGGGAGAAAAGAAAACCTTCATTGAGTCCTAATGGGGAATGGCTATGGAGCATATATATCCAACGACATTCCATCTTACGGAATCTGCGATCCCAGTCTCCTTTGCGTGGCCCCCATGGGACATGTTCTATACCTGTAAATTTGAGTACTGAGGAATCACCCTGATGGAACTGAAGGACATGTCGTGCTACCGGTGTATCGATTTCATTGCGTATAGAGCCTAAGTGTTCCAAAACCCTGATTTTAAGTGGTCTGTGAGTTTCTCCTACATACTGCTTACCACATCTGCATGTGATAAGATATATGACTCCAGTGGTTAGGCAGTTTATGAAGCTCTTGATGGTGTATAGCTGCCTGTTCTCAGAGTCTGAGAAGGTTTTAGTTACATGCATAGATGTGCAGGCTTTGCATCATCCACATATATAAAATCCACAGGGTTTAGGGCCAAGCCATGTCTTAGCAGATGTTGATTGAAAGTGGCTATGCACTAGGTGGTCCCTAAGGTTCTTAGGTCTACGACATACCATATTGGGTGACTCTTTCAAGACTTCAGATAGATCTTGGTCTTGTAGCAGGACATGCCAATGTTTTTGCAGAATCTGTCTCATCATTCCCCATTGATCGTTATAGGTGCTGATAAATCTTATAGTGTTATCGGTGGCTGGCTGTACTCTTTGACCCTTGGTCAAAAGTGTAGATCTATCCGTATTCAGAGCCCTTCGATATGCTTTATTGATGGTAGATTTATTATAGCCATGATTGTGAAATCTATCCCCCATGTCACTAAATTGTTGTTTAAACTCCTGGATGTTGGTACAATTCCTCCTTAGTCGAAGGAATTGTCCAGTAGGTATGCTTTTAATCATGTGTGGAGGATGATGGCTATCAGCTTTCAGTAAGCTGTTAGTTGATGTGGCTTTTCTGAATATGGTAGATACCAGTTTGCCATTAACCCCTTTTAAATCGTCAGGTCTAGGAAGTTGATACTTTCCTTGTGTGCCTCATATGTCAATTTTAAGTTATGGTTATTTTGATTCAGTTTGTTGATGAACTCCTGTAGTAACTCAGGGGTGCCACTCCACAATAACAAGATGTCGTCTATGTATCTAGACCACATATCTATGTGGCCTGTATACGTATCATAATTGTCCAAGAACACCATGGCCTCCTCCCACCATCCTAAGTACAGATTAGCATAGGTGGGGGTGCACGTGGTGCCCATGGCAGTGCCCTGTATTTGGTGGTATATTTTCTGGTTAAAGAGAAAATAATTTTTCGTAAGTACCAGTTCAAGGAGTTTAAGAACAAACTCACATCTTCAATTCTCAATAGTACATTGTATCTTTCAGATATGAGGGGAGAGTACTTACGAATGGTCTAAGGAATCGGTCCAGGTAGACGCTCGCGTTGGATGTAATGTTATTAATACCAGATACGATTGGTCTACCTGGCGGAGTGCTGTTATTAGGGCTTTTAGTGACCTGAGTCTGAGTGCTGTTATTAGGGCTTTTAGTGACCCCCGGAGGTCACTTGTCCAAGTGTTTATTTGTAACAGAAGTCAGCGTAATGAGGTACTTGCCGGATCTTGTAGTATAGAGCAGCAGATCATTGGGGTACGTAGCCATGGTCAGGGTTGGAGAGCGTAGAGTAGTCGTGGAGCCAAGCCAGGTTCAGTGCAGGAGAGTGAAATAGAAAAACAAGTGCAAATAATATTACTAATAAATCAAATAACACAAATGATATACTATCCTTAATGAGTGCAGCTCCCGACGTAGAATTCAAACCAGATTCAATCAGCAAACAGAGAGCATCTGCAAAATTCAAACCAGAGCATCTGCTCCACGGCCGTCACAGCAAGAACTGGGCTGATTAAAGTTGTCCTCCACTGTGAACTATGATTACTAAGAAGCCCTTGTTGATAACATCCAGAGTGGAGGACAACTTTAATCAGCCCAGTACTTGCTGTGACGGCCGTGGAGCAGATGCTGTTGCTGTGAATATCCTTGTCTGACCATATACCTAAGGCACTTATGTAAGTGGAAAACTTTGTGTTTTTAATATTAAAAACAGTTCTATACTATTTTTGCTTTCCCTTTTTTGTATATGGATTTCCCCCCCTCTTTATGGATCTGGAGTACCCATCTGGAGACATAAGTTGGTAACTTTTAATAACCACAACGCTTTCATTTCACGTTAAACACGTGAGTGCAAATTTTATAGAACTTCCAACACTGAAATCATCTGTTGGAGTAGACAATATTGCACTATTTTGTGTTTTCACTTTCTTTTCCATATCCTGATGTGATTTGTGCACCTGTTCCTCAGTGCAGGAGAGGGCAGTGTCATCGTGGTTCCAAATCCAGGGTCAGTGCAGGAAAGGGCAGAGTAGTCGTATCCAAAGCCAAGGTCAGTGCAGGAGAGTATCACAGAGTAGTATCCATGCAGGGTCAGGCAGCATGGTTCAGGCAGACAGGAACTAGGTGCTGAATGCAGCGTCACACAAACAGAGGTTATGCTTGGCAATGACTGGGAGCTCTGAGAGCATATTTATAGGATCTCCCACCAATGGGAGGCAACCAGGAACCAAGAGTGCGGCACAGGATAGGCTGCTGGATCATGCAGGTGCGTCCCATTACACAGCCAATAGCTACCGCATCAGAATGTGCGCGCCGCGCACAACCATCGCATTACATAGGCGACCCAGTCGCGCGCCGTCATCATGCGCACAACAGCCGCGCCAACACGAGGGGCGGAGACCAGAGGCGGGACCCGCAGAGAAAGAGGCGGGGTGAGGAGTGCCACCATACCGCGTAACAGTGATGTCAGGATGGGGGCGGAGACCAGAGGCAGAGCCCGCAGAGGTAGAGGTGGAACAAGGGGCGTGACCACTCTGCGTAGTGATGATGCAAGGCCAGGGGCGGGACCAAGGGGCGGAGACCGCAGACCACCGAGGAGACCATGTACCACGCGTCAAGACAGGAGGGGCGAGAACACGCCTCATGCCCAAAGACCGAAAGGGACTACGCAAAGTGGGGGGCGCATGATTTTCTGTGGGGGGCGCATGATTTTCTGGGGGGGGCCTGGCTGTTAGAGGCCCCGTGCTTCCCCGAAAACATTTAAAATAATTGCCAGGGACCTACCTTCCAGCGACACGTATCCATGGCAACCCAACGTCAAATTATGATGTGGGGTTACGTGATGTCACAATGCCATGGCAACGTGATGTCACATGACCCCATGACGTCTATAATGTCTGGTTATACCCACTTACCAGCTTCACGTTGCAATCTCATATAGAAAAAGCTGCTAAAGGACAAAACAGTCACTACTTATCTTCATGCTGCGCTGACAGCCAAACCATGGAAATCACGCCAGTGATGTGTATATGAAAGAACGAAATTCTCCCGCACTCTTCGGGTTTTAAGATTACAGTATACCTGGAGAGTGCAGTGGAATATATATATCACATAAACAAAGAAACAAGAAGTCCCATAGCACTCACAATATCCAAAAGAATAATAGAATTTTATTATACTCAAACATCATACATATAAAACATAATTAAAACCAGAAAGGCACACAGGACCCATGTAGCTGAGAATATGACTAAAACTCCTTATAAGGGCTAAGGTCAAACACTTATCAATTAAAGCTAATGTAAAAGAGTAGATAGCTTAGGGTAACATTGGACCATAAGATATCAAGACCCATACAGTATGTAAATAGACAAGATAAAGTACTGTATCTTAAAGAGACTCCAGGCTAAAGGAATTGTATTGTGACCTGACACGGCGTTTTTGGTATTGTGACCTAACTGCCTAACTCATAATACACTCCTGTAGAATCAAGAAACAGGGCGGGCAGCCGAAGAAGCTGTGCGCGGGCGGGCAGCCGAAGAAGCTGTGCGCGGGCGGGCAGCCGAAGAAGCTGTGCGTGAGCAGCCAGGCGAAGAAGCTGTGCGTGGGCTGCCAGGCGAAGAAGCTGTGCGTGGGCAGCCAGGCGAAGAAGCTGTGCGTGGGCAGCCAGGCGAAGAAGTGAGGTAGGTCTCACCTTAAAACCCACCAAGTGCTTTGCAGGGATGGTTGAAGTCTTATACCTAGGGCATAGGGTGGGTGGAGGGCACCTTAAGCCAGAACCAGCTAAAGTAGAGGCAGTAGGGCAGTGGCCAACTCCCAAAACCAAGAAGCAAGTCCTGGCTTTCCTGGCGACTCTTTCCCTCCTGCGTCTGCAGCACGCTGGAGCGTTGGAACGCACGATATAGTATGGAACCCACCATTCACTTCCTGGCTACGGAAGCCTCCGGTGGACATAAGCAACAAAAGGATCGAGCAACGCGTTTCGCTTGCTGTCACATACGACCCCCTGCTAGAACGCGACCTGTATACGGAACAAAGGTTAATACCGACGCTCACAAGCGCACCCACTCTTCACCTATGCAAAGGTCCGTCAAATGGACAGTATCCCCTCTTACAGGATCAAGGATCAATACACAACCCGCAAGCTGCCCCACTCTTCACCCACTCATGGGGTCCCTCAAATGAGTTGTATCTCTCCTCAAGCCGTCCCAATATACCACCACCACGAACAGCACACAAGTGAGCACGTGACTTTAGATATGCAACCAGGGTTAATACACAAAGGCTTCTCTAGCAACCCCCCTTTCTCCTCTGCAAGGAACCAGCGAGTTAGTATTAACCCCTACCCAATTGCACATCATAACCATCCACTGCCACCACCTGAGGTTATGCAGATATGATAAAAGATCTTAGACTAGAATATCCGCTAGGGCCTCCGGTCCCTGTTTATTATGCTATCCAAACATGCCCCTAGTCAGATCTGCCCAGTAACAAACTCCTCCAGACTTAGATACAATATTTTCATAAGCCCACCCCTTTCTACAGAATACTTTGAAATTCAGAGCAGACAGAAAACAGTCCTGCCCAGTTTCAAACCCAGCATTTGGTATTTTGTACACAAGTGTAGCTCATTAACCCCTCAAGCACCAAAGGGATTAAAAATACCCAATATCTCATGACAGTATCATGACACTTGCGTCATCAAGTTTCCTCAGGCTCATGAACCACTCCCTAGGATCTTCTCAATCAACGCTGCTCCCTTCCTCCGTTAACACACGAGAACACTTTTCTGCTCCTGGGATCACAAGCCTAGGCTGCGTGATCCAAACCTAGGCTTGTGATCCCGGGAGCAGAAAAGTGTTCTCGTGTGTTAACGGAGGAAGGGAGCAGCGTTGATTGAGAAGATCCTAGGGAGTGGTTCATGAGCCCGAGGAAGCTTGATGACGCAAGCGAAACGCGTTGCTCTATCCTTTTGTTGTTTCTGTCCACCGGAGGCTTCCGTAGCCAGGAAGTGAAGGGTGCGTTCCATACTATATCGTGCGTTCCAACGCTCCAGCGTGCTGCAGACGCAGGAGGGAAAGAGTCACCAGCACAGAGAACATCTCCACAACCTGTCTACACCCGCCGGATTAATGTACGTGCTGTTAAGTTTTATCATCATTTTTACTATTATTAAATAAGTGTATACTACACCCAGACTCTCCATTTATATTTTGGGGGGTCTTGGAGGCACTGAGGACATGAATGCAACATAGCTGATAGAAAATAGATGTGCAGTTCCAGGAAATCAACCCTCCATAAAGTTAAACCCCTATGAGTTTTTAACTCACACCGACCTGTGTGAGTATTTGCATATATATTTATTACTTTTTCTGAGATCCTCCACCAGCCCTCCACCATCATATGTTATTATATACATATTGATACCTACCCTTGGTTCTTTTTGTTACTCTGGGGGCATCTTGATATTCTGAGGACCTGTGTGCTGTGCAGCGGCCAAACGGGAGGTGTGCGTTTCAAGAAGAAGACCCTCTACAGAGTTAAACTCCGATGGGTTTTTGCTCACACTGGCCCGTGTGAGTATTGTTAGTAGTCTATTTGATTTTAACATCTCTTTCCCAACACGTGGGTACTATATTATCTCTGACTTTCAGTCACCATTAGTAGTGGACTTTTCTTTATGAGAACTCACACTGTTGATTGTCATATTTAAACATTTTTGTTGTGTTCCTGATTGAGAAGGATTGTCTGGCCATAGTATCGGCTCTCAAGAAACTACAGCCCTATCTGTATGGCAGACCCTTCACTGTTATCCCGGACCAAACCCCCTAAGTTTGTTACAGGGGGTGTCGGGAGAGAATGCCAAACTCTTGCACTGGAGTCTTGCCTTACAAGAATTCGATTTCACTATTCAGCACAAGAAAGGCATTGAGCATGGTAATGCGGATGGCCTCTCCCGGCAGAACAATCGTCAGGACTTACTAACTTCAAAAGCCATCAGGTCAGCCCACCCACCGGAGGAGGTGGGCAGGGCAGACCGTGGGCTTTGAGTGGGGGAGGTGTGGCGAAAACAGGATTAATCAGCGCATTAATAAAGGCAGTATGCTCGGCTGATTAATCCTAATTCGCGTTAGGACTGCAGGGGTTAACTTTATGTGCACCACACATGTAGTATTTTCCCTTTTGTGCATTGTTGTCCCCATTTTGTAGGCTAGTCTCTGCCTGCAGTGCTGAATAACAGGAGCTGTTCCATTAAGACTACTAACTCGGGAACGGAGTGAGCCAGCACCCTGATTTTTGGTGTGCAGCCTCAGTGTAACCCCCCCAAGCACACACATATTAAAATTATAACTGTAAGACAAGTGGAACATATATTTTTATTAAAGTGTATTACTGTGTGCAATTTTAAAAGTCAGGACAGGAACCTTTTCCTGTCCGCCTTTGTAAGTGAATGCATTAAGGAACAAATGTTATGCATACATGAGCTGGGGGGTATTTTCCTCTCCAGCTTCAAAGGCCCCCTGTTGAGGCAATGCCTACAGGTCTAGGGATGTGTGGGAGATGAAAATCCCCAGAGTCTTAAAGTGTGACTTAACTGGGATGTTTCTGAGTAGCAGATCCTGTTTCTCATCCTGGATATTTCACACTTTGGGACCAAACTCCATACTGTGTGTCCCTCCGAAACAAATGGCCCCTTTTTACTCAGCGGTGCTACCAAGCTGCTCACTGAGCATGCTCAGAGTTACCTGGGCTAGCCGTAGGATTTTCCCATGTTACATGGCAGGCTCTGATAGGAGGAAGATAATTCCTTGCCAATGGGATGAGGCTAATGAAAAACTCCAAGGACCCCTGTCCTTAAAGAGGCCTGTAACCCTCATTCCTGGGGTTGTTACCTGATTTCTTCAAGCAGATAAGATCTAAGTACAGCGTTTGCGATTCCAGAAGGCAAGGGGTTAAAAACATCGCAACAAGGAAACTAGCCCTGCTTCAGGATTTCGTTAGCCCTGGGGATTCCCGAACGAACCCCAAAAAACCAGAACAAACTTTTTACATTTCAAGGAAATAACGGACTGGCATCTACGCCCCTTGCAAAAGGACTGCAATTTAATAGGACATTATTTCTGTGTTTCTGGTTTCCTGGACAATTTATCCCGTTCCCTCATTTAAGTATTTTATCAAGTGTATTCTGAGGTTGTTGTGTGTCTGTCTAATAAGGAAATAAATGACAATTTATTTTGCTCAACTTGTTTGCTCAATCGAGAATCCCCAAAATATAAAAATTGTTGATAAGTTCTGTCCATCGTGACAACTCCGTGCAGGCGAAAGATCTCCTTGATAAATATTTCAGCAAGTCTGGGAGAACTAGGCAAGACTTTGAGAGGTACGAAGTGTGATTGCTTTGAGAACCGATCTACTACAACAAGAATAGTGTTCATACCTTTAGAGTTAGGTAAATCCACTATGAAATCCATGGATAAGTGTGTCCATGGCCGAACCGGCACAGGCAATGGCTGAAGAAGCCCATCAGGGAGGTTCCTAGAAGAAATCTTAGTCCTGGCACAAGTTGGGCATGCAAGTACAAAGTCCTTAACATCCTTCTGCATCCGAGGCCACAGAAAGTCCGGGAGATGAGATCCAATGTCCTTTTTGCCCCGGGATGACCTGCCACTTTAGAAGAGTGTCCCCATTTCAGGACCTGTTTGCGCAAGGAAGGGGAAGTAAACACACTACCTTCAGGAACCGAAAGAATGTCTGGAATCTGATTTTGCTGAAGAATGATATCCATTAAAACCTCAAAATTAGTGGAAGAAAGAATGAGTTTGGATGGAAAAATAGTCTTGAGTTGATCTTCAGAATTATCCTCATGCAAAAATTGACGGGACAGAGCGTGTGCCTTAACATTTTTAGTCCCAGGAAGGTAAGAGATAACAAAGTTGAACCTTGAAAAGAAGAGTGACCATCTGGCTTGGCGGGCTCCCAGACGACGAGCTCCCTCGATATACAACAGGTTCTTGTGATCCGTAAGAATAGTTGTAGGAGTCTCGGCTCCTTCAAGCGATCTTCCATTCGTCGCCTTGATGGATTCTGATAAGGTTATATGCACCTCATAGATCCAATTTGGAGAAGATCTTAGCTCCTTGAAGAAGATCGAATAGTTCTTAAATGAGAGGAAGCGGATATCGTTTTTTAATCGGGATTTTGTTGATTCCATGATAATCAATGCATGGCCGCAAGGTCCCATCCTTTTTCTTAACAAAGAAAAACCCGGCCCCATCCGGAGAAGTGAATTTGCGAATAAAGCCCCTGGCATAGACAGGCCCCTCTGGGTGGTGTCGTACCTGGAAGTAATTTGATGGGGCAATTGTAGGGACGATGGGGAGAAAGAATTTCAGACTTAACTTTGTCAAAGACATCCTTAAAGTCGAAGTATTCCTTCGGCAGCTGTACCCTTTCCTTCTATTCAGATACGGTAGTGGCACAATTGCTACGTGAACACTCAAGACAGTTCTGAACGCAGTGCGAACTCCACTGAATATGTTCCTTGCTCAACCAGTCAATTCGTGGATTATGAATCTGTAGCCAGGGTAAGCCTAAGATTACTGCAATAGGAGTATGAATAGCGTTCAAAGAAATATCTTCCACATGATTATTTATCGACCTTAACTGAATAATCTGCGTTTCCAAAGAAATGGATGCAGGCTGAAGTGGTCTACCATCAATGGCTTCTAAGGCGACGGGGTTCTTCTTGCACACTAAAGGAATCTTGTGGTGCTCTGCGAAGCTCTGATCAATAAAGTTACCCCCTGCACCAGAGTTGAGAATGGCCAAAGTGGAAACCGAGAACCCCGGGTTATTCAGTTAAGGTCGATAGGTACAAGGATCTTTGTGGGGTTAGAAATGACTATAGGGGAAAGAGAGATCGTTCCCAATGAGACTCCCCTGGGCCTCATGGGAATCTTGCATTTTCCACCTTGTTGGGGCAAGAGAAAGCGAAATGTCCAGGACCTCCACAATACAAACACAGTCCAGCATCTATGCGGCATTGCCTGTCAGGGCGTTAGAGTGAAGTGACTCCCAGTTGCATAGGTTCAGAAGAAACTGGGACAGGAAATTGAAACTGACCGACCTGATTAGGGTTAATCCTGGAGGTTGGTGTGCGGTGAAGTCGTCTCGCAGTCCTTCTCTCCTTGAGGCGGTGGTCCACCTAAATGCAGATCGCAATGAGATCCTCTAAGTTGGTGGACCGATCATGAGTAGCAAGTTCATCCTTCACAGTCTCAGACAATCCCTGCCAGAAGGCAGCAGACAAAGATTCTCCATGCCAATCCGTCTCTGCGGTAATAGTCCTAAACTCAAGTGCATAATGGGCAACAGAGCGGTTACCCTGAGAAATAAAGAAGAGAGCAGAAGCTGCGGATACCTTTCGACCTTTCAAGTGTATCGAACACTCTGCGGAACTCCTTGGTAAAAGCTCTGATGCTTTGGGTGAGGTCGGACCTTCGCTCCCAGATGGTGGAGACCCAGGCAAGCGCATCATCAATGAGGAGAGAAATTATGTAGGCTACCTTGGAACAGGGAGAAGAAAAGTGGGAAGAATTAATCTCAAACTGAATGAAACATTGATTAAGGAAGCCACGACACTTGTGAGGATTTCCCCCGTACCGATTGGGCGTGGGAAGCCGGGTTTCGGACAGATAGGCAGACATGGGAGGAGTACTAGTGACCGGTGGGACGGGATACAGCCGAGCATACTGTCACGCGTAGCTCATCACAAACACGGCGCGACCGTGGGGCTGAGGTAAGGAATTGTATAGAACGCCAACCACAACTGCGACGGCACGTCTAGAGTGTAGGAAAGTCGTGCAGGCCGGATCAGGGTAACAGAAGACAGCACATAAACAGAGTGACTAGTCGCTGTATGGAAGACAGACTCATGTGTAAATACACTAAGCTATAGGGAGATACCCTAGGGAATAGAAGGTATATTAGCTAGGCAGTGTGTCCACTTTCATGGGTACATAATGCGTAGGTAACTTAATAGACAGTAATAACAATCATAATGCGCAATGTTAGACACTGATAGGTATATCTCAACACTGCCCCACAATGCAGATAGAAAACGGCGTATAGCGCGACTTGCGGGAGTGTAGCAGGAATACAGACAAATCAATGAGGGAACACCTGATGCCTAAGGCTATCGTGCCTGGACTTGAAGACCCGAAATAGCTGATAGCTATCTCCTAGTGTCCGGACAAATATCTCAATGTAGGAATAAACAGTGTGTCCCTGTGTCTGTTTCAATACTACCTTCTCTTCATGTCTTAACCAACACAAACCGTTCTTCCTGGTGTGCGTCAAACGTCTGACGTCACCATACCCCGACGTACGTTTCACGTGCTAGGTACGCTTCTTCAGGGGGAGGAGTCACACCCTGCAATGTTAGGTGCTACGTTTTGTAGTCAAATGGCTGGGAGGGGCCGTAATTCCAACCAATGGTAAGTAACGGTTGGATCAACCTCTCAAGGTAAAAAATATACACGGCACACAGCACTTTAAAGAAATATACAGGGGGTTGATACATATTATATCTTCACGTGAATAAGAGAAACATAACGTGTTCTGATGAACAAGGCTACATGTAATCACAAATTGTAATATTGAGGTCTACTGTAAGTTATCGGGTGATAAATTGGATGCAGACAATTAAAGGCAAATATATGGTTGTTGTGGTGATAATCATCCTGCAAGAGCTACGTCCACAGATGATGGATGACACCCAATCAAAAATTTGTGCAGAGGTAAATACTCATATGGCAACTAAGCTACGTCCACAGATGATTGAGGACACTTAATTCGAACATTTGAACATAGTTAGTAATCTATAGTGATAGCTGGAACTCCAGACGTTGTTAAGGCGAACGATGGCATAGGAAATGCCATAACAAAGGCTGAATCCGTACTGAAGGGGGACGCGCAGATCAAATGAATACATGTGGGTATATATATTAAAAAATCATGGGTAGTCTCACTCCCCAATATGTATGGTGACGGATAGGTAAAGGGGTGCTTCTAAGTGGTAATGTGGCAACTAAGGGTGACACATAAATGGTGTTAGTGGTGTTACACAGTGATAGTTGTATGTGGTAAATAAATGAAAAAAATTATAAAATAAATAAAACACTTCCCAACTAAATGTGTCCATGGGTGTCAGAGGTGATTGGTTCTATATAGTGTATTATCCATAACTGGTCGGAATGGAAGTGAAGCACTGTAGAACTGTGCTATACTGGCGGAACTGCCCAAAATGGTCAAAACAGAACCTACAAGTGAATTAACTATATTCCTGGATCCCAAGAGTACCCCCAGAGGAAACAAATACTGTCTAGTGACTAGGTGACATAGGTGATGTAGGATTGTGCTGTGCAAACTGAGACCGCCCAAAAGGTCAATACGGTCTCCCTAATGATTTAAAATACTAACTATTCTAATAAGGTGTTATAGAAAAGGGGAGAAAAGAAAACCTTCATTGAGTCCTAATGAGGAATGGGTATGGAGCATATATATCCAACGACATTCAATCTGACGGAATCTGCGATCCCAGTCTCCTTTGCGTGGCCCCCATGGGACATGTTCTATACCTGTAAATTTGAGTACTGAGGAGTCATCCTGATGGAACTGAAGGACATGTCGTGCTACCGGTGTATCGATTTCATTGCGTATAGAGCCTAAGTGTTCCAAAACCCTGATTTTAAGTGGTCTGTGAGTTTCTCCTACATACTGCTTACCACATCTGCATGTGATAAGATATATGACTCCAGTGGTTAGGCAGTTTATGAAGCTCTTGATGGTGTATAGCTGCCTGTTCTCAGAGTCTGAGAAGGTTTTAGTTACATGCATAGATGTGCAGGCTTTGCATCATCCACATATATAAAATCCACAGGGTTTAGGGCCAAGCCATGTCTTAGCAGATGTTGATTGAAAGTGGCTATGCACTAGGTGGTCCCTAAGGTTCTTAGGTCTACGACATACCATATTGGGTGACTCTTTCAAGACTTCAGATAGATCTTGGTCTTGTAGCAGGACATGCCAATGTTTTTGCAGAATCTGTCTCATCATTCCCCATTGATCGTTATAGGTGCTGATAAATCTTATAGTGTTATCGGTGGCTGGCTGTACTCTTTGACCCTTGGTCAAAAGTGTAGATCTATCCGTATTCAGAGCCCTTCGATATGCTTTATTGATGGTAGATTTATTATAGCCACGATTGTGAAATCTATCCCCCATGTCACTAGATTGTTGTTTAAACTCCTGGATGTTGGTACAATTCCTCCTTAGTCGAAGGAATTGTCCAGTAGGTATGCTTTTAATCATGTGTGGAGGATGATGGCTATCAGTTTTCAGTAAGCTGTTAGTTGATGTGGCTTTTCTGAATATGGTAGATACCAGTTTGCCATTAACCCCTTTTGAAATCGTCAGGTCTAGGAGGTTGATACTTTCCTTGTGTGCCTCATATGTCAATTTTAAGTTATGGTTATTTTGATTCAGTTTGTTGATGAACTCCTGTAGTAACTCAGGGGTGCCACTCCACAATAACAAGATGTCGTCTATGTATCTAGACCACATATCTATATGACAAAAAGAATAGAGGCTGGGGCGCTACCTTGTTTTTTAGGCTTGTGATGCAGCCTGTTTTGTGATGTGTAACCAAATAAAGGGTAGTGTATACTTGCCTTTGTTGTTTTCTGCAGCTGGACCTGTAGAGAAGATAAAGCCCGGAATCTTCTTAGAATTGCAGTGGAAACGGTGGGTTGGTCAGCGCACGGGTTTTTGCTCACAAGATGAAAAGAGAGGATAAGGAACACGTGATTAGTGTTTAATTAGCCAAACAGTACATTATGCAGTAATAAAAGGTTGTCTCCTAAAGTTTTTAATAGAATGCTTGAATAAAAACCTTGGATAAAAACTTTTCCATATGTTTAAAAATGGAGTTCTGTGATTAATTGAACTAATCTAAGGTTGGGGGTAGTGAGATAAAAAGGGGGGGTAAGAGTGGGTGATTAGCGGGCTTTAATATAGCCTGCTGTCTGACAGGTGTAGTAGTGCTGATTAGCAGAATATGAGGGGCAGTCTTACTTTATCAAAGTGCTGCCAGAAGCAATGATTAGCTTCCTCCCCCTCCCAATGGAGGCAGTATGCAAGTGACATATCTCCCGGGTGCCCAATTTAGAAGAAAAAAGGGCAGAGCACGGTGAGTAAGTAAAATAGAGTTTATTAAGTGCAAAAAAACAGCAAACAAGAATAACACTCACGATACAGCTTGGGCAACAGCCCAGCTTCAGCCCGATCGTCCGTTCACGCTCCTCCGACCAGTGTGCTTCCCGTGATCGCGTCCGATGGCGGGACCGGAAGGGGAGGGCTTACCGGATGTCAGCAGGCTGGCTGGGTCCTTCAGGCAATGGGCTCCGGCAGGGAACTACGCGTTTCGCAGTGATGCTTCGTCAGGTTCCTGCCGGATGCCCTGTGTCTTCCCTTCTTATAGGCTTAAGACCTAGTTAATTGGTTGATTGCAATCAATTAGTGTTTCATAAAATTACATGATTAAAACAGCCTTTTCTTCAATAGTGGGTATAATACTTATTGTACATTGACTGTAATGAGCAATTTAAAAAGGAAAAAATGGAAGAAATGTGGATGCATGATTAATACAATGGTGAAAAATAATACAATGGTGAAAAATAAGTTAAACAATTAATTATGCACACATGGTATCACTTCTGCATAGTAGATTGCTCGGATCCTGATTATCTCGCAGGTGGGTATGCAATTCAGTAATCAGGATAATTCACACACATCTTTAAACAGTTTTCTTAAAATGAGTGCTGCTGCAGAAATATATTGTATTGCAACCTTGTGATTGAATCCCAAAGGATGTATGCATGGCTCTATCATTGGGTATGACAGCTCTATAGCTGGTGGTTTGAATAGTTAAAAAATAGTTAAAAAATAGTTAAAAAATATAGTTAAAAAATATATAGTTGAAAAGGGGCTATGAGATAAAAAGTGGAAAAAAAGATAGTAAAAAATTCCCTTGATAGAAATTTCATACTAAAAATAGCTAATAGAATTTACAATAAAAAATAGAATAACTAGTAAAGTTCATGCGTGGCAAATTGGTCGCATCACACGTGTCTTCATTAATACTCTGAATTGATAAGCTGGATTGCCCAGATGACAGAATAAAGGATATTTGTGGAGCTTTTGGTTCCCCCTTGTGGTTGGTTTGAAAAATTATTTTATGAATTGTAGTGGTATCTTTATGGTGTATAGTTTTGTATTTAAGTCATTTTCAGACTTTAAAGCGTAAGTGTTCTTGTATGTGGTGCATCGGGGATTCGATTCCAGGGTCATAGTACTTAGTCGCTCTATAGCTGTGTGTTTAGTGGGTTAAACTACACAGATGCAGATATTAAACATATGCTTGTTGGTACAATGGGAAGTAAGTTAACACAAATACAAATATTGATGGATCCTCAAAGTTGCGGCGGTGCTGGTACAAGGGAGGGGGAGAGAGAGGAAAGTGGAAAGCGAGAGGAGAAAGAAGAAGAAAAGAGAGAAAACCGAGATGAAAGAGGGGAAGAAAAAAAGGGGAGGAGAAGAAGAAGAAGAAAAAGAAGAAAAACATGATTAGTACACCATGATCTCGAATAAAATTCATACTTTATTATAGAAAAGCCCCAATGTCTATATCAATGTTAAGTCCTAGGGGTGCCAGCGTCTTTAATTTGTAGATCCATAAAGTCTCCTTTTTGGCTAGTTTGGTTAGTCTATCACCCCCTCGCCAGAGTGGGGGGATCTGTTCTATGGCTCTATAGGTGAGGCCGGAGGGATCTCCCTGGTGCTGTAGTGAAAAATGTTTGGACACGCTGTGGGTCATTAACTGTCGTCGAATGTTCCCAATATGCTCTAGTATACGAACCTTTAATGGTCGGCTGGTACGGCCGACATACTCTAGTCCACAGGGGCAGTTTAGTAAATAGACTACGTGATCGCTCTTGCAATTGGTGAACTGTGCAGTTTTGAATTGTTCACCTGTTACTTGTGATGAAAAGTTCACCTTGTCGCTGGAGCCCTGTTTGCAAGCTTTGCATGTGCTGCACTTGAAAAAACCTTTTGCTGTTGGTAGCCAATTTTGTTCCTTTTTGGTGTTGTCTGTTCTGAAGAGACTGGGTGCTAGCTTGGTTTTTATATTGTCTGCTCGTTTAAAAATGACCCTTGGTCTTTCTGGGAGGTAATTTTTAAGAGTGTCATCCCCTAGTAGGAGGTGCCAGTGTTTGTTTAAGATTTGTTGTATTTTACCTGAATCCTGGCTATACTGGGTTAAAAATGGAGCGTTAAAATCTTCTCTTTGTTGCTTTTGGGATGTTTTAAGAATGTCTGTTCTTTGCAGGAGGCCTGTCTTATTAATGGATTCTTCTAATGTGTTTTTATTGTACCCTTTATTGACAAACCTATCTTTTAGGATACCTGCTTGTTCTCTAAAGACGTTGCTATCACTGCAATTCCGCCTGATTCGGCGCAATTGACCTGGGGGTATGTTGGATAGCCACTATCTGTGGTGGCAGCTTGTTCGCAGTAGGTAATTATTGCAATCTATCTTTTTAAAGAATGTTTTGGTTTTGAGAGTGTTATTCTCTACATAGATAGTGAGATCTAGGAAGTCTACTGAGACTTGGTTTGTACATGCTGTGAATTTTAAATTTATCTCGTTGTTATTAATGTATTCCAGAAAGCGTTTCAGATCTTCCTCGCTTCCTTTCCAGATGAAGAAGATATCGTCAATATATCTTCGCCATAGCGCCAGATCTGCGCTGAATTCGTGTGGGGACCAAATTTTGTCCTGTTCCCAGATGTCCATAAAAAGATTGGCATAGCTAGGTGCAAATTTTGTACCCATTGCGGTGCCGCATTTTTGCAGGAAATGCTTCCCATCAAAGTTAAAAAGGTTGTGTTTTAAAATAAAGTTAACACTTTCTAAAATAAAGGATTTTTGTTCTATGTGCATGTTTGGGTCATTGCTGAGTGTCCTTTCTATGGCTGAAATGCCATCCTCGTGATTGATGGATGTGTATAAGGATGTCACATCACATGTGCATAGTGTAAAATCTGGGCTCCATGTTGTTTGTTCTATCAGATTGATACTAGAAATCCTCCCCAGGGAGGTCAGTACGCCGCACAGCCGTGGAATAAAAGCTTCAGGAAAGGCTGATCAGTGTGGCATGAAACTTTAATAGAACATAGTGCAAACGGATCCTCTTGACGCGTTTCAGCCCGTCAGGCCTTTGTCAAAGGCTGAAACGCGTCAAGAGGATCCGTTTACACTATGTTCTATTAAAGTTTCATGCCACACTGATCAGCCTTTCCTGAAGCTTTTATTCCACGGCTGTGCGGCGTACTGACCTCCCTGGGGAGGATTTCTAGTGTTCCGGTGCCTGCTGCCTGCACGCCGGGCTGTGTATGGTGTATCTGTGTCTCCCTGCTGCATCCGGAAGTACCGGCACTGCCGCCGGTCAGGTGACCTCCCACCGCGATCGAGCGGGTGCAGGGTTGGCGGCTGAAGAGATTGCTGGCGACGTGAGAGGATCATCCCATCAAGAGACAACGCAGACAGAGGGACACACAGCATTGTTCATGCAGGAAGACAGACGGGCCACTTCATTACGTCCCCCAGTGCAACTGTAAGTTATCTTCCTTCAAGTTTTTCTCCAACCTCATTGTGCTTATAGCTAGCCAGTTGCAGAGAATTACATGTAATCAATAACACACTGGGGGATAGTGGCAGTTATCAACCAGATTTATTGTCAAAACACCATTTCACAGCTGCAGCTACACTTTCTGAGCGCCTGGTGGGTTAACTGGCTGTTTACCCGTTTTCACACTATCAGATTGATAGTTTGTGTTGTGTCTCTGAGATACGATTTCATCCCCACGACATAGGGTTGTAGGGAAATGTCTATGTATTCTGAAAGTCTTGAAGTGAGAGAGCCTATACCCGAGATGATCGGTCTACCCGGTGGCGCTGTCAGGCTTTTATGTATTTTGGGAAGGAAGTAGAAGATTGGCAGCACAGGGAATTTCACGTTTAGATATTCATATTCTTTTTGATTTATTACCCCGATTGCTTTACCCTTATCTATGTGGTTTAAGTACTCTGTACAGAAGTTTTTGTGGGGATTTGTTTTTAGACTCTCATATGTCGTAGCATCTGAGAGGATCCTGTCTGCTTCTTTCCTGTAGTTGGTGGTATCCATAATGACTACTCCTCCCCTTTTGTCTGCCTGTTTGATAGTTATTGACTTGTCGTCTTCTAGTTGTTTTAGCGCAGTCTTCTCTTTAAGTGTTAAGTTGTGTTTAATTTTACTTCTATTGTCTTGAGTTAGTTTATCGAAGTCTTCCTGTATTTTTTGGTGGAACGTCTCTATGTTATGGCTTTTAGCCCAGCTTGGATAAAATTTAGATTTTTCTTTTAGGGAAGTGTGTTTCAAAGTGTCCTCTTCTATTGTCGAGGGTGTGCTGTTGTTTGTGATTTCCCTACTTTGGGCATCTTTGGATAGGAAGAATTTTTTCAGTGTGAGTTGTCGTATGAATTTGTGTGCGTCTATGTATAGGTTGAAACCGCTTGCTGCAGCCCCTGGTGCAAAGTTGAGGCCTTTTTTTAATGAGACTACACTCCTCTGCATTTTTTATGGTCATCTGGGAACAGGACAAAATTTGGTCCCCACACGAATTCAGCGCAGATCTGGCGCTATGGCGAAGATATATTGACGATATCTTCTTCATCTGGAAAGGAAGCGAGGAAGATCTGAAACGCTTTCTGGAATACATTAATAACAACGAGATAAATTTAAAATTCACAGCATGTACAAACCAAGTCTCAGTAGACTTCCTAGATCTCACTATCTATGTAGAGAATAACACTCTCAAAACCAAAACATTCTTTAAAAAGGTAGATTGCAATAATTACCTATTGCGAACAAGCTGCCACCACAGAAAGTGGCTATCCAACATAACCCCAGGTCAATTGCGCCGAATCAGGCGGAATTGCAGTGATAGCAACGTCTTTAGAGAACAAGCAGGTATCCTAAAAGATAGGTTTGTCAATAAAGGGTACAATAAAAACACATTAGAAGAATCCATTAATAAGACAGGCCTCCTGCAAAGAACAGACATTCTTAAAACATCCCAAAAGCAACAAAGAGAAGATTTTAACGCTCCATTTTTAACCCAGTATAGCCAGGATTCAGGTAAAATACAACAAATCTTAAACAAACACTGGCACCTCCTACTAGGGGATGACACTCTTAAAAATTACCTCCCAGAAAGACCAAGGGTCATTTTTAAACGAGCAGACAATATAAAAACCAAGCTAGCACCCAGTCTCTTCAGAACAGACAACACCAAAAAGGAACAAAATTGGCTACCAACAGCAAAAGGTTTTTTCAAGTGCAGCACATGCAAAGCTTGCAAACAGGGCTCCAGCGACAAGGTGAACTTTTCATCACAAGTAACAGGTGAACAATTCAAAACTGCACAGTTCATCAATTGCAAGAGCGATCACGTAGTCTATTTACTAAACTGCCCCTGTGGACTACAGTATGTCGGCCGTACCAGCCGACCATTAAAGGTTCGTATACTAGAGCATATTGGGAACATTCGACGACAGTTAATGACCCACAGCGTGTCCAAACATTTTTCACTACAGCACCAGGGAGATCCCTCCGGCCTCACCTATAGAGCCATAGAACAGATCCCCCCACTCTGGCGAGGGGGTGATAGACTAACCAAACTAGCCAAAAAGGAGACTTTATGGATCTACAAATTAAAGACGCTGGCACCCCTAGGACTTAACATTGATATAGACATTGGGGCTTTTCTATAATAAAGTATGAATTTTATTCGAGATCATGGTGAACTAATCATGTTTTTCTTCTTTTTCTTCTTCTTCTTCTCCTCCCCTTTTTTTCTTCCCCTCTTTCATCTCGGTTTTCTCTCTTTTCTTCTTCTTTCTCCTCTCGCTTTCCACTTTCCTCTCTCTCCCCCTCCCTTGTACCAGCACCGCCGCAACTTTGAGGATCCATCAATATTTGTATTTGTGTTAACTTACTTCCCATTGTACCAACAAGCATATGTTTAATACACTGGCGACACACTTTATTCGAGCTCGGCTAGTCCCACGAATTCGGGTATACCCGGGTGTATTGAGGTTTGTGACTGTTTTCTGCCCGAGTGCATTGAGGTATTTTCCAGGCAGTGATTGAAGCATTTTATTCCTGCTGGCTGCAATACTGCACAGTATATATATATATACTGCATTACAATTCATGAATTTATGCCATCTGGTAGACACGCGAAGCATTGCAGCCTATTATATCCTAATCATTATCATTTAACAGATCAGCCGCCCATCAGCCAGGCATGAACCCAGACTGGGAAGGCAAATGCAACGGGGCTTGTCAGAGGTGAGGAGCGGCGCATTCCAGGTATCTGCCAGGTACATACCGGGTATTTGCTCGAATAAAGTGTGTCGGTGCAGTATCTGCATCTGTGTAGCTTAACCCACTAAACACACAGCTATAGAGCGACTAAGTACTATGACCCTGGAATCGAATCCCCGATGCACCACATACAAGAACACTTACGCTTTAAAGTCTGAAAATGACTTAAATACAAAACTATACACCATAAAGATACCACTACAATTCATAAAATAATTTTTCAAACCAACCACAAGGGGGAACCAAAAGCTCCACAAATATCCTTTATTCTGTCATCTGAGCAATCCAGCTTATCAATTCAGAGTATTAATGAAGACACGTGTGATGCGACCAATTTGCCACGCATGAACTTTACTAGTTAACATATGGAAAAGTTTTTATTCAAGGTTTTTATTCAAGCATTCTATTAAAAACTTTAGGAGACAACCTTTTATTACTGCATAATGAACTGTTTGGCTAATTAAACACTAATCACGTGTTCCTTATCCTCTCTTTTCATCTTGTGAGCAAAAACCCGTGCGCTGACCAACCCACCGTTTCCACATATCTATGTGGCCTGTATACGTATCATAATTGTCCATGAACACCACGGCCTCCTCCCACCATCCTAAGTACAGATTAGCATAGGTGGGCGCGCACGTGGTGCCCATGGCAGTGCCCTGTATTTGGTGGTATATTTTCTGGTTAAAGAGAAAATAATTTTTCGTAAGTACCAGTTCAAGGAGTTTAAGAACAAACTGATTGTGTGTCTGATAGTTCACATCCCGAGCCCTAAGGAAAAATTCCACCGCTTGAATTCCTGCTTTGTGTGGTATGCTAGTGTAAAGACTTTCAACGTCAATTCCCACTAATAAGGTGTCCATATCCACAGTAACATCTTCAATTCTCAATTGTACATCCTTTGTATCTTTCAGATATGAGGGGAGAGTACTTACGAATGGTCTAAGGAATCGGTCCAGGTAGACGCTCGCGTTGGATGTAATGTTATTAATACCAGATACGATTGGTCTACCTGGCGGAGGAATTTTTTCCTTAAGGATTTTTGGAAGATGGTAAAAGGTGGCCAGTGTAGGGTTTTTTATCAACATAAAGTTGTATTCATCCTGGGAAATGACTTTCATGTCAATACCAAATTGCAAGATGTTACGGAGTTCATTCTGAAAGGTACTTGTGGGATCAGATTGAAGAACTTTGTAACAGGTTTTATCAGACAAGTCTGATCAGATAAGTCTTTATCAGATAAGTTGCATCTGTTCGTTATGTTAATAAAACTTTATTATTTTTGGTTTTAACTACTGCCTGTAGTCTCCTGGCTTAGGGTTATAATACCCTCATCTGTGGTCCTAGTAATTATACTTTTATCCAGTTTTTACCATATACTTACCTGTGTATGGTGACTCTGAGTGCTGTTATTAGGGCTTTTAGTGACCCCCGGAGGTCACTTGTCCAAGTGTTTATTTGTAACAGAAGACAGCGTAAGTGAGGTACTTGCCGGATCTTGTAGTATAGAGCAGCAGATCATTGGGGTACGTAGCCATGGTCAGGGTTGGAGAGCGTAGAGTAGTCGTGGAGCCAAGCCAGGTTCAGTGCAGGAGAGTGAAATAGAAAAACAAGCGCAAATAATATTACTAATAAATCAAATAACACAAATGATATACTATCCTTAATGAGTGCAGCTCCCGACGTAGAATTCAAACCAGATTCAATCAGCAAACAGAGAGCATCTGCAAAATTCAAACCAGAGTATCTGCTCCACGGCCGTCACAGCAAGTACTGGGCTGATTAAAGTTGTCCTCCACTGTGAACTATGATTACTAAGAAGCCCTTGTTGATGACATCCAGAGTGGAGGACAACTTTAATCAGCCCAGTACTTGCTGTGACGGCCGTGGAGCAGATGCTGTTGCTGTGAATATCCTTGTCTGACCTTATGACCCAGGGTGTTCTGAATGCTCACAAACAAAGGCACTTATGTAAGTGGAATACTTTGTGTTTTTAATATTAAAAACAGTACTATACTATTTTTGCTTTCCCTTTTTTGTATATGGATTTCCCCCCCTCTATATGGATCTGGAGTACCCATCTGGAGACATAAGTTGGTAACTTTTAATAACCACCTTGCTTTCATTTCACATTAAACACGTGAGTGCAAATTTTATAGAACTTCTAACACTGAAATCATCTGTTGGAGTAGACAATATTGCACTATTTTGTGTTTTCACTTTCTTTTCCATGTCCTGATGTGATTTGCGCACCTGTTCCTCAGTGCAGGAGAGGGCAGCGTCATCGTGGTTCCAAAGCCAGGGTCAGTGCAGGAAAGGGCAGAGTAGTCGTATCCAAAGTCAAGGTCAGTGCAGGAGAGTATCACAGAGTAGTATCCATGCAGGGTCAGGCAGCATGGTTCAGGCAGACAGGAACTAGGTGGTGAGTGCAGCGTCACACAAACAGAGGTTATGCTTGGCAATGACTGGGAGCTCTGAGAGCATATTTATAGGACCTCCCACCAATGGGAGGCAACCAGGAACCAGGAGTGCGGCACAGGATAGGCTGCTGGATCATGCAGGTGCATCCCATCCGCCGCGCACAACCATCGCATTACATAGGCGACCCAGTCACGCGCCGTCATCATGCGCACAACAGCCGCGCCAACACGAGGGGCGGAGACCAGAGGCGGGACCCGCAGAGAAAGAGGCGGGGTGAGGAGTGCCACCGTGCCGCGTAACAGTGATGTCAGGATGGGGGCGGAGACCAGAGGCAGAGCCCGCGGAGGTAGAGGCGGAACAAGGGGCGTGACCGCTCTGCGTAGTGATGATGCCAGACCTGGGGCGGGACCAAGGGGCGGAGACCGCAGACCACCGAGGAGACCATGTACCACGCGTCAAGACAGGAGGGGCGAGAACAAGCCCAGAGACCGAAAGGGACTGCGCAAAGTGGGGGGCGCGTGATTTTCTGGGGGGGCCTGGCTGTTAGAGGCCCCGTACTTCCCCGAAAACATTTAAAATAATTGCCAGGGACCTACCTTCCAGCGACACGTCTCCATGACAACCCAACATCAAATTATGACATGGGGTCACGTGATGTCACAATGCTATGGCAACGTGATGTCACATGGCCCCATGATGTCATTTGACGCCGGAGCCGTGTAGGGAGTGGGAGGGGGTGTGTGAGCCGGAGGGGAGAGGAGACGGGGGCGCATGTCAGAAACTTTGTTCACCCCTGCTTTAAGTAACTATTCATATTGCAAACAAGTGGTTGTAAATAAAAATCCACCATTTGAGATAAGATTTGGCATAATGAGTTTTGCAGACCTGTCTGAGACATACAAATGTACCCGCAAGTGGTATTTATATTTGCTGTACACTGTATTGTGGAGGGTTTTGGTCCCTTTTGTTACCCCCATAACTTTTATAATGTCTGGTTATACCCACTTACCAGCTTCACGTTGCAATCTCATATAGAAAAAGCTGCTAAAGGACAAAGCAGTCACTACTTATCTTCAGTGGTTGTAGGGGAATGAACCCCGTGTTGTCCGGTGCTTCTAAGATCCACTGGTACATCTGGGTGTATTATGAAGGCAGTCTCTGACACATGAAAATACAAGAATGGTCACTACACGAGCATAAAAAGTCCTGTGTGAGGGGAACCAGCAACAAAAGCATACGGCAGGATGAAGGATAAAGCCTGGGTGGGGGGCTGTTGTGCAGGGAATAGTTAGAGACAGGGAGAGAGGCAACCAGCGAGCTACCCCTCCCGTGTACTCACGATACTGTCACCTGCTGCCCTGACCCGACCCGGTATATTCACTGCCCGTGCCTAGCTGGTCCCGTCTCCTCGGGCGTCGCGCTGGTGTGTGACGTCATCTCCGAGGGCCGACAGCTATGCTGTGAAGGGATGGGACAAGCGCTGCCAATTCGGCGATCCTAAGAAGCCCCGGAACAGTTGCAGGGGGCGGATCCAAACGCCGTCGTCAGGACAGGGGAATAAAGCCCAGCTCCCAGCTCTGTGTAATGGCCTGCGTGCTCCACCAAAGTTATGAAATAAAATATCGTTCGTGGTGTATAGATGGTCACTGCAGCAGGAATTCAACCGGAAACTTGAGTAGTTAAAACAGCTTTATTGAACTAGAATGCTGCGCATCACAGAGAGCCACTCTGACGCGTTTCGTTCCTGTGTGGAACTTTATCAAAGAGTAATGGTCTCTCACACTGAGGTCAAATATATACACAGATTCTTATCCTGATTGGTTAACATATAATTGTAAACAGGTAATAGTAATCAGTGAGTTGTATAATTGGTATTGGAAACACCCTATACAGACAACAGTGTGTATGATAGAACAACAACAGAATTAAAAATATATCAAGTAAACAATACACAGTTACATATAACTTAAAATCACAAACAGTGGATTGCAGCATCTATGATATAAAGATATATATCATGTATCACATAAAAATGAATAAAGTTTCAAAGAATCAGTGAGTCATTTATAACTCTGTGGAGAATGACATAATGTTTGTAAAAACAAGAACATGAAGTGGCACAAAAAATGATGCCAAATGGAAAGATAAATGCAACTATGCAATATTCATAACACATGGAGGAATATATAAATCTATGTATCCAATTATGCATCATACTATAATACATAGAAAAAATGCACAAAAAATGCACAAAAATGCCTAGAAAAAATGCATAGAAAAAATGCACAGAACAAATATACATGAGATGCACACAGATACACACTCCCAGAACTCGTCGTTGGTTAACCCATAAGGAAGTGTTTTAACTCCCAATCCACGTTTATGCCATGGGGGTGGAGAGTTCTGAGAGTGTATATCCAATACATCTCTTTTTTGCTAAGTGCATTTTCCCTGTTGCCACCTCTGGGATGACATGGTATATGTTCTATGGCCCTGAATGTGAAATAATTAAGGTTGCCTGCAGAACATGTAGAGAAATGTCTGGATACTGGGTGATTCAGATCTCTTTTTCTAATCAATCTAACATGTTCTGCAATCCTGGTCTTAAGGGGTCTAATGGTGCGCCCCACATATTTGAGACCACAGGCACATTGTAGAACATATACTACATGGGTAATATTACAATTAAGAAACGTTTGGATGTAATATTTATTACGGTCTTCATTGTATAAGATGTATTTTGTCTGTGCTGCATATTTGCACATGGAGCAATGACCGCACTTAAAAAAGCCTTTTGGTATGCTTTTGACATTAGTAGCATTAGAACCAGATTGAACCATACTCGGAGACAAATGAAAAGAAAGTGTTTTGCCTTTGCGATAAGCAAATTTAGGGCCATTTTTAACAATATCACGGATGTCGTTGTCCAGTGATAGCGTGTGCCAATGTTTGGCAATGATGTTACAAATCTTCTGTGACTGACTATTGTATGTACTGATAAACATTGGATTATTCACATTTTTAGAAAGTGCTGATTTGTTTTTCATAGTTTGGGTTTTGCAATTCCTTGCCCTTTTATGTATTAATGTACTTCTGTCTACAGAATCGGCCCTGTTGAATGCAGCAGTGATGTCTTGAATGGAATAACCCCTTTCTATGAATCTATCGGACATTTCTTTGGCCCTTAATAAAAAGATCTCATGATCAGAGCAAATACGCTTTAACCTCAAAAATTGGGCCCCTGGAATGTTTTTGATCAAAGATCGTGGGTGGCAACTCTGAGCCTTTAGAAGTGTATTTCTAGAGTTTTCTTTTCTATATATATCTGTTTGAATGGACATGTCATTGCCAACATACAGGAGTAGGTCAAGAAAGTGAATATGATGAATGTTGTGTTGATATGTAAATTTAAGATTATAATTGTTTGTACTAAGGTGATCAATAAAGGACAGAAGTGAATGATCGTCCCCCTTCCAGATAAAAATCAGGTCATCAATATATCGCCCAAAATAAACGATATTTTGACGAAATAAATTGTGACTGTGATAAATAAATTGTGACTCCCAAAAACCCATAAACAAATTAGCATATGATGGTGCAAAACTCGTGCCCATAGCAGTGCCCAGTGTCTGTAAATAAAAATGTGAATCAAATAAAAAATAATTGTGCGTAAGTAAGAATGAAATTGATTCTAATAAAAAAGTGCAATGTGTTATAGATAAAGTAGATAAATCCAAAAAGTGTTTAATGGCAGCAAGGCCGTGCTGGTGCTCAATAATGGAATACAGGGAGGTCACATCCATGGTAACCCACCTGTATTCCTTGTGCCAAGTGATACCCTGTATGCTGGCAATGAAATCCGCAGTGTCCCTGATGAAAGATGGCAATTCAAAAACAAGGGGTTGCAAGAACCTGTCCACATACCGCGATAACCCATCCCCCAAAGATCCAATGCTCGCTACTATGGGACGACCAGGAGGGTCGACCAGCGATTTATGGATCTTTGGGAGATGGTGAAAATCACGGGATGTGGACAGGAAAGAAAGTCAAATTCTTTTTTGCTGATGACATTAAGGATTCGACCCATATGTAATAACTCCATCAATTCATGATGATACTGAGATGTAGGATTGCTCTTTAGAGGTCTATACGTGGTGTTATCTTTCAATTGTCTCATTGCTTCACTGAAGTATTGGTTTTTAGACATAACAACCAGAGCACCCCCTTTGTCGGCGCTCTTAATAACTAAATCATGCTCTTTCTTAATGCATGCAATTTCTTTGATTTCGGTATAAGTTAAGTTCCCGTTAATGACATTTGAGCAAGAAAACCCATTGGATAATATACGCAGATCGCGTTCAACTAGATGTTCGAATGTGGCGATGGATGGACCCCTATTGGAATTGGGGCAAAATAGAGACTTCGGGCGGTAACCCGAGTCTTCATTCCCAAAAAAAGATTGAGTATGTGTCATCAAGGGTTCACCTTGCAATTCCAATAGGGAGTCCATATCAGACAAAACACAATTCTCGTAAAAGTTCATGGGTGGCAGATCCCCAGACTTCAAAGAACTATTGGGGTCAATTGGTTCCTCTGGTATATGTGCATTATCCAGACTATTTTTTGCAGAGAAAATCTTTTTTAATGTCAACTTACGTGTAAACTTTTGTAAGTCTATAATGGTTTCAAAAAGTTTAAAATTTTGACTGGGGGCAAACCCAAGGCCTTTATTAAGGAGGGACAATTGTGTAAATGTTAATTCGGCACCGTAAATATTGATTACGTTATTAGGTACCCCTAATCGTATTTCTTCCGTTTTGTTCTGCCTCGTCCCCCCTCGTTTCCTCTTAGATCTGCGCGTTCCCCCCGACTTTTTGTGCCCATATCTAAAAAAGCCGAAGAGGGTTGCCCAGAGGATCTGCTAGCCTTGGATGTTGAACAAGATGGTGTGGCATTGCTCTCATAATGGGTGACATCACGATCCCTAGATTGTTCCCTAGATTTGTCAAAAGAAACGGAATGAAACCTCGGTTCTGGGTCCGTGTAGTCGGATTCAAAACTAGAGGTCTCAATACGCTTATTTTTGAGAATAGATTTATTGGGGGCATTGCTTGTTCCTCTCTTTGGTTTTTGATTCCTGCCTCTAGGTGTACTGGAACTCATGATCTCTCTAACAACAACTGGCTTTTGCCAGCAATAAATCTGATTTTTTGTATAATCAATACGATCTCTTTCGTATTTAACTTGTTTCTTTTCACTGATGATGTTTTCAGCTATTTCAATATTGGATGAAAGTGTTTTATCGTTCTTGATAAATTGCTCCCTCTTACTAAAAGGTTGCAATTTAGTTTGAAGGATTTTAATATCTGCCATTAATATAGATTTTTCTTTTAATTTTTGCTGAATGATCAGTTCCATCAATGTTTTGGAGCAGGTATCAAGGGCTTCCACCCAATCTAATTCGAATTGCTTATTCATAAAGCCAAAGGAGGGTACCTTTTTAATACGCAATCCCCTAGGGATACGCTGACATCTAATGTAGTTTTCAAGAGATGTTATGTCCCACCATAACCTAATATTTTCAGTTAGGAGTTTCTCAAGTTTTACAAAGTGGTGGGTTAAGTCAGAGGGTTCATCACAGATAACTTCTGATACACCATCAAATAGGTGGTGTAGCTTTCCTTAATCTCTTGGTGTCATCTCCACAGGTATGAACATAAGTGTTGTAGTCAAACTCTAATGCAACATTGTCATCCCCACTAGATTCTTCCATAATCCGAAAAAATATAGATAAAACTTAATCCCTTAAGAAAGACAAAAAAGGGATATAATAACCCGATGAATATAATGGGTGAATTCCTGAATTAGGGTCAGAGTGTGCTAATAAAACTATATATAGAACACATAAAAATACGTATGCATATAAACACCCTGATTTTTCTAAGAAAAACAAGACCAGAAAATCAATAGATTATAGTATAAAGAAATTATTGTCAATAAATGTCCATATGGAAATGAGCTACCAGGACTGGTAAAGTCTATAGTGGTTGTAGGGGAATGAACCCCGTGTTGTCCGGTGCTTCTAAGATCCACTGGTACATCTGGGTGTATTATGAAGGCAGTCTCTGACACATGAAAATACAAGAATGGTCACTACACGAGCATAAAAAGTCCTGTGTGAGGGGAACCAGCAACAAAAGCATACGGCAGGATGAAGGATAAAGCCTGGGTGGGGGGCTGTTGTGCAGGGAATAGTTAGAGACAGGGAGAGAGGCAACCAGCGAGCTACCCCTCCCGTGTACTCACGATACTGTCACCTGCTGCCCTGACCTGACCCGGTATATTCACTGCCCGTGCCTAGCTGGTCCCGTCTCCTCGGGCGTCGCGCTGGTGTGTGACGTCATCTCCGAGGGCCGACAGCTATGCTGTGAAGGGATGGGACAAGCGCTGCCAATTCGGCGATCCTAAGAAGCCCCGGAACAGTTGCAGGGGGCGGATCCAAACGCCGTCGTCAGGACAGGGGAATAAAGCCCAGCTCCCAGCTCTGTGTAATGGCCTGCGTGCTCCACCAAAGTTATGAAATAAAATATCGTTCGTGGTGTATAGATGGTCACTGCAGCAGGAATTCAACCGGAAACTTGAGTAGTTAAAACAGCTTTATTGAACTAGAATGCTGCGCATCACAGAGAGCCACTCTGACGCGTTTCGTTCCTGTGTGGAACTTTATCAAAGAGTAATGGTCTCTCACACTGAGGTCAAATATATACACAGATTCTTATCCTGATTGGTTAACATATAATTGTAAACAGGTAATAGTAATCAGTGAGTTGTATAATTGGTATTGGAAACACCCTATACAGACAACAGTGTGTATGATAGAACAACAACAGAATTAAAAATATATCAAGTAAACAATACACAGTTACATATAACTTAAAATCACAAACAGTGGATTGCAGCATCTATGATATAAAGATATATATCATGTATCACATAAAAATGAATAAAGTTTCAAAGAATCAGTGAGTCATTTATAACTCTGTGGAGAATGACATAATGTTTGTAAAAACAAGAACATGAAGTGGCACAAAAAATGATGCCAAATGGAAAGATAAATGCAACTATGCAATATTCATAACACATGGAGGAATATATAAATCTATGTATCCAATTATGCATCATACTATAATACATAGAAAAAATGCACAAAAAATGCACAAAAATGCCTAGAAAAAATGCATAGAAAAAATGCACAGAACAAATATACATGAGATGCACACAGATACACACTCCCAGAACTCGTCGTTGGTTAACCCATAAGGAAGTGTTTTAACTCCCAATCCACGTTTATGCCATGGGGGTGGAGAGTTCTGAGAGTGTATATCCAATACATCTCTTTTTTGCTGTTGTTGTTCTATCATACACACTGTTGTCTGTATTTTGCTACTTATCTTCATGCTGCGCTGACAGCCAAACCAGGGAAATCACGCCAGTGATGTGTATATGAAAGAACGAAAGTCTCCCGCACTCTTCGGGTTTTAAGATTACAGTATACCTGGAGAGTGCAGTGGAATATATATATCACATAAACAAAGAAACAAGAAGTCCCATAGCACTCACAATATCCAAAAGAATAATAGAATTTTATTATACTCAAACATCATACATATAAAACATAATTAAAACCAGAAAGGCACACAGGACCCATGTAGCTGAGAATATGACTAAAACTCCTTATAAGGGCTAAGGTCAAACACTTATCAATTAAAGCTAATGTAAAAGAGTAGATAGCTTAGGGTAACATTGGACCATAAGATATCAAGACCCATACAGTATGTAAATAGACAAGATAAAGTACTGTATCTTAAAGAGACTCCAGGCTAAAGGAATTGTATTGTGACCTGACACGGCGTTTTTGGTATTGTGACCTAACTGCCTAACTCATAATACACTCCTGTAGAATCAAGAAACAGGGCGGGCAGCCGAAGAAGCTGTGCGCGGGCGGGCAGCCGAAGAAGCTGTGCGTGAGCAGCCAGGCGAAGAAGCTGTGCGTGGGCTGCCAGGCAAAGATGCTGTGCGTGGGCAGCCAGGCGAAGAAGCTATGCGTGGGCAGCCAGGCGAAGAAGCTGTGCGTGGGCAGCCAGGCGAAGAAGCTGTGCGTGGGCAGCCAGGCGAAGAACCTGTACGCGGACGGGCAGCCGAAGAAGCTGTGCGCGGGTGGGCAGGTGAAGAAGCTGTGCGCGGGTGGGCAGGTGAAGAAGCTGTGCGTGGGCAGCCAGGTGAAGAAGCTGTGCGTGGGCAGCCGAAGAAGCTGTGAGCGGGCAGGCGAGGAAGCTGTGCGTGTGCGGGCAGACGAAGAAGCTGTGCGCAGGCGGCTGAACAGGATAGTGCAGGTGGCGGCCACGTGATGGTGTGTGCGCACGTGTGGGGGCTTCAGAGGTATGGGGGAGGAGCACGCTCCAGCCCTGTCATGTCAAACTCCCCTCCTTCCAGTGTCTGCCCTGCAATAGCGCTGTGGTCCTTCTCTCCTCCGCTGGCAACCTGCTTCGCTGCGATCCTCTGCAAGTGAAAGGGTCGGCTGACACTATATCAATCATACTATGAATGTACAGAAATAGTTTTAAAACACAAGTGAAAACACAACATTGAAAACGGAAAAACATAAATAAATAATACATAATACGGTAGGTAGGAGTTTGGATGACACTGGGGACAGCAAGCCAAAGAGCAGGGAGAATAAAAAGGCAAATTGGAGAGAGGGAAAGGAGGTAGCAAAGAGGTTGATCAATGCCACCCCCCAAAAGGATTGCATTTGTGAACGTACACTCTCCCAAGCTTGGCCCTTGGGGAGACAAACAAAATTGACTTTGAAGCACGCTCAGCAGCAGTCAATACACACACAGACACACAGTCGCACAGAAACACACAAACAAAAATAGCCCCGATCCACACCCTCCCCCCCCTCCGACTTGTGCTTGCAAAATTATGCAGGACACCCTGTGCTCATGATTGGAGAGTTGGTGATGTCACGACTCTCAGCGGCAGCGTGGACGCAGCCTAATTTTGCAAGAGCGAGCTGTTGAAATATGTAAGTATTTAGACATATTTGTATTTACATTGTATACCGTTTGATAAAGGTTTTTTTTTTTTCATGTGATTTTGATTACATCAGGCGGGGGGGGGGGGCGAGAAATTTCATGGATGAAAAGGGGGGCTCGGCATAAAAAGTTTGCTCACCCCTGGAATAGAGAGTATCAGCAGTTCTTGCCTTATGCAGACAGATCAAAAGAGGCCAGAACAAACCCTTTGATGCGTGCAGACATTCTGGCATCTCACTGAAGTCTGAGATGTACTGTAACTGAAGGCACAACTGTACTAGCGTGTGTCTTGGAACAGCTCGGCCTGTGTGAGTTTGTCTCTGCAACCGGTCCTTGAGGGAACTGGATCTATATACCTTGCGGGGTGTGGCGAGAGCCTCTCAGCAGGACTCTGAGTGGACTAGCGGAACCAAACCCGTCTGTCTGAGGGGCCAGGTTCCATACGCTCTGGTGCTTCCTGAGCCAAGGAACCAAGCTATCAAGGTCTTTTTGAAGAATCTCTTCAGCTTCTGCCTGCCGCAGAGAGCTGATACCTTTAACCCTTGCACCAACAAACCGGCTGATGGCGTCAGTGCGTCATGCATCACGACGTCCCTTGAAGAAGTCACTCACGTGACAAAACACATCGGACGTCGTGACGCATGACGCACTGACATCAGCCGATCAGGAACTGTGTGTAGAGGAGTTTTGCAGCAGCCACGTGAAGGCTGAGTTGGTGATTTTTGCCGGTCAGACTCAGAGGAGAGTGGATACCTACGCCACACTGCTGGATAGTGTCTTCACACTGGGGGTCCGCTTTTACCATCACTGAAGGAGAAGAAACATCCCCTCCCTTCTCTTGGTCTGACTTATTCATAACGATAAGTATCTGCTTTACATCACCTACTATACCAGCAATTTACTGCAATACTTTATGGCTGCAGCTTCCCTCCCCGGTTCCTGAAAGCTTACAGATTGTCTACAATTAATGTTTTTTATATATTTGAAGTGAGTGCATGTCCTGGCGGCCTCTCTTGTTTCTAAATAAATTTGTATTTTATTCAAACAGTATTATGCTATGGAGCTGGCGCTTCTTCTTCTCTTTTTCTTCTAGATATCTATGATCTGGCTAGATCATTATAGAAGCTTGCCTACTCCATACTGTGACTGGATGATTTACATCTGGATCCTGATTTCTTCCATTATACTGACATTGGACTGAAAGTTTGTTCTATTTTTTCCACTGGACACTGAACACTTTAAGGTTTAATTCATTTTTTCCTTTTTGGTCCGTTTTTCAAATTGTGACTGTAATTTTTGCACACTTTTTTATCTATTTTTTTTGCACTTATCACACACAATTTGGATCACTATCACGACATAGAACGCACTTTAAATCACACACTGTCAGCGCTACTTTTTGTTTTGTGTGTGTGTTCGACAATTAATTATAACTACAAGCCCGTGGCGAGTGGATTTAGGCCGCTGGCGAGCCGTTGCTGCGGCTCTATGAATTCCCCTGCTCGCGCCAATTTTTAAAAAATAAATAAATAAAATAAATAAATAATCCCCCTCCCTGAATGGGTTAACGCGGGGAAGAGGGCCGGCAGGCAGCGCTGGGTTAGCCCCTTCCCCCGATCTCCTCCCCCTCCTGATCTCCTCCTCCTCCTGTCCCTGATCTCCTCCCCTCCCTACCCCCCGATCCCCGCTTGCTGCCCTGTGGTGTCCGCCACCTTTTCTGCACAGAGGTACCGGTAAGTACTCTCTCATACCTCCCCCATGTCTCTCATACCCTCATGCCTCCCCTCCATGTCTCTCATACCCTCATGCCTCGCCCCTTGTCTCCGGTGTGTTACCTTATATTTAGCCCCTATGGCGGCTGCTAGCACCTCTCACCGTGGCTGCCTCCACAGGGAGGAGGAGGGGGAGAGAGACTGTTCCCTTGGCGCTCCCTTGCCTCCCACCGCTCCCTTGCCTCCTGCCGCTTGGCACTCCCTTGCCTCCCATGGGCACACCACCTGGGATGCGGGAGATTTGCGTGGGGGGGGGGGTTGTGTTGCGCGGCTGTGCACGTGGGTGCCATGCCTCAATTTCCTTCCATGCCTCCCTGCCATGAGGTGAATCCCCTCCCCCCCCGCTGTGCGGCAAACCCCCTCTGCCATGGGAGACCCCCCTACCGTGCGGAGGGCCCGCTGCCGTGCAGCCAGCCCCCGCTACAATGGGATACCCCCCTACTGTGCGGAGGGCCCGCTGCTGTGCGGCCAGCCCCCGCTACCATGGGAGACCCCCCCTACCGTGCGGAGGGCCCGCTGCCGTGTGACTGAGTGTGTGTGTGTGTGTGTGTGTGACTGAGTGTGCGTGTGTGTGACTGAGTGTGTGTGTGTGTGACTGAGTGTGCGACTGAGTGTTACCTTCTATTTAGCCCCTATGGCGGCTGATAGCACCTCTCACCGTGGCTGCATCCACAGGGAAGAGGAGGGGGGGAGACAGACTGTTCCCTTGGCGCTCCCTTGCCTCCCACCGCTCCCTTGCCTCCTGCCGCTTGGCACTCCCTTGCCTCCCATGGGCACACCACCTGGGATGTGGGAGATGGGCGCGGGGGGGGGGGGTTGTGTTGTGCGGCTGTGCACATGGGTGCCATGCCTCAATTTCCTTCCATGCCTCCCTGCCATGAGGCGAATCCCCCCCCCCCCCCGCTGTGCGGCAAACCCCCTCTGCCATGGGAGACCCCCCCTACCGTGCGGAGGGCCCGCTGCCGTGCGGCCAGCCCCCGCTACCATGGGAGACCCCCCCTACCGTGTGGAGGGCCCGCTGCCGTGCGGCCAGCCCCCGCTACCATGAGAAACACTCCCCTTCCCCCCTACCCTCCCTACCGTGCGGAGGGCCCGCTGCCGTGCGGCCAGCCCCCGCTACCATGAGAGACACTCCCCTTCCCCCCTACCCTCCCTACCGTGCGGAGGGCCCGCTGCCGTGCGGCCAGACCCCGCTACCATGAGAGACAGACACTCCCCTACCCCCCTACCCCCCTTACCGTGTGGAGGGCCCGCTGCCGTGCGGCCAGCCACCGCTACCATGGGAGACTCCCCTACCGTGCGCAGGGCCCGCTGCCGTGCGGAGGCCCCCACTGCCATGGGTGACTCCCCCCCTCCCCTGCAGTGCGGAGGGCCCCCTGCCTTGCGGGTGAGTGTGTGACTGTGTGTGTGTGTGTGTTTGACTGAGTGTGTGTGTGTGTGTCTGAGTGTGTGTGTATTTGACTGAGTGTGTGTGTATTTGACTGAGTGTGTGTGTGTGTGTGTGTGTGTGTGTATGTGCATGTGTGTGACTGTGCATGTGTGTGACTGTGCGTGTGTGTGTGACTGAGTGTGTGTGTGTGACTGAGTGTGTGTGTGTGACTGAGTGTGTGTGTGACTGAGTGTGTGTGTGTGACTGAGTGTGTGTGACTGAGTGTGTGTGACTGAGTGTGTGTGTGTGACTGAGTGTGTGTGTATGTGACTGTGTGTGTGTGACTGAGTGTGTGTGAGTGACTGTGGGTAACTGAGTGGCTGTGTGTGTCACTAAGTGACTGTGTGTGACTGTGTGAGACAGTGTGTGTGTGTGTGTACAAACACACACCCACACCCACCGTCACCGTCACCTGCTCACAGTCAGTCACCGTCACCCAGTCAACCACCTCCTGACCCTCCCTCTCTCTCTCCGTCACTCTCTGTCACTCTCTGTCACTCTCTGTCGCTCTCTGTCGCTCTCTGTTGCTCTCTGTCACTCTCTGTCACTCTCTCTCTGTCACTCTCTCTCTGTCACTCTCTCACCCTCTCTGTCACTCTCTCACCCTCTCTGTCACTCTCTCACCCTCTCTCTGTCACTCTCTCACCCTCTCTCTGTCTCTCTCTCTCACCCTCTCTCTGTCACTCTCTCACCCTCTCTCTGTCTCTCTCTCTCTCTCTCTCTGTCTCTCTCTCTGTCTCTCTCTCTCTCACCCTCTCTCTGTCTCTCTCTCTCTCACCCTCTCTCTGTCTCTCTCTCTCTCACCCTCTCTCTGTCTCTCTCTCTCACCCTCTCTCTGTCTCTCTCTCTCACCCTCTCTCTGTCTCTCTCTCTCACCCTCTCTCTGTCTCTCTCTCTCACCCTCTCTCTGTCTCTCACTCTCTCACCCTCTCTCTGTCTCTCTCTCTCACCCTCTCTCTGTCTCTCTCTCTCACAGTCTCTGTCTGTCTCTGTCTGTCTCTGTCTGTCTCTGTCTGTCTCTGTCTGTCTCTGTCTGTCTCTGTCTGTCTCTGTCTGTCTCTGTCTGTCTCTGTCTGTCTCTGTCTGTCTCTGTCTGTCTCTGTCTGTCTCTCTCACCCACACTCTCTGTCTCTCACCCACACTCTCTCTGTCTCTAACCCACACTCTCTCTGTCTCTCACCCACTCTCTCTCTCACACTCTGGATATCTTATTTACCCTGTATATCTTAACTGTCCTATACTACACCGAAATAACCTATACTGCCTTTTTCTAGATCTGACTCAAGCTTCACACGGGAGTCATCGAAATCCCCCCTAACCCAGAAGACAGATAGGGAACACCTCCCCTCCAATGTATAACATTGCGGGAATGAGGTACCTGGACATTGAGGGACTGCAGATCAAGTAAGATCCCAGGCGGGATTGCTACTTTAAATGTTGGGAAGTGGGGGCATCCAGACACTAGTTATGGGGTTTAGGAAACGAGTCATTCACATCTGACTTTTTTTTCTAGATCCGACATTTACATACACACACACGCAACAAGGACTAATTGTAGTATAATGTAATACAATAAATAAATGTATGTCAAAAACGAATGTTCTTACTAGGAATTTATTTAATTTATTTTATTTATGCATTTTTATTAAAGCGGGGTTGGCGGCGGGACTAGGGCGGGACAAGGTGGCGATTAGATTTTTTGGTTCGGCGAGTACTGACTAATACTGCTTAGTCCCTAACTACAGTAATCGTGGGAGAACTAAACTCTTTTCCCCACTTTACCCAGTGTACCTGCACCAGGTCTCCTTTCAGTCTCTCACAGGGCAGTCTGTGTGTGCCTTCCCAGATCAGTCTACAGAAGCTTCTCTCACCCTCTCTGTATAACTCTCAACAGTGTGTGTCTGGCAGCATGGGGGGGAATTCTCTGAATCACTTCCTGACTATACAGGCTAGGCTAATTAGCTCATTAACTCACAGCTGAACAGAGCTATCCAGAATGATTAACTCTATGAGAGCTGTAAAGTCCCACAACTGCCCCATTCTAGCCCCTAGAGGGCAGCGACGGCACCACATATCCCTCCCCCTAGCGAAACACAGTCATGTGAGCGGCCCGTGCACTATCCCGTGCACCAACATCTTTGTCAGACCTGTCTGACATCCACCGCTTCTTAAAGGTTTTCTTTCATTAGACCTTCTGTCGAGAAATAATAGAGCCCAGCGTAGTGTCCCACTCAGTCATCAGAGCTTCGAGCTCTTCGCCTAGGTCACGCAGATGTTTCTCTTCCTTCTTGCGGCCAGCACGCTCAAACTCTAGGTCCTTCCTCAGGTCTTGAAGCTGTCATTCTATGCTTCTTTTCTGGCTCAAGGCAGCTGCCAATTCAATTCCTCTCAGGGCCTTCATCTCTTCCTGGTGCTTGCTCTGGGTTTGTGACAGCGCATCCTTCAGATTTTGGATCTCTGTAGTTTTTGTCGCTAGGATGGCTGCTGCTTCTGTTTCCCATGCCTCTTTCTCATGGGAGTACTGATTTTTGGTAATGGAGCAGGCTCTCTGCTTCTCCAGCTCTTTCTGCAGCCTGAGGTTGTCCTCCTTTATAGCTGTGAGTTGCTGGGACGTGTGTTCAGTTATCCGCTTTAGCTCTAGAAGCCTTTTATCCAACTTCAGTTTTTCAGATTCCAAGGTTTGGACATTTTTAGTTTTTTATATTCCGCTTCCAGTGATGCTCTTGTAAGGCTCAGGGTGGCCTTCAGCTCATCATGCTGCTCGGCGGGGACCCACTGGGTACTCAGTCGCTCCTGTAGCACTTGTTGCTTTAGTTTACCCAGCTCTGTTTTTAACGTGCAGACCTCTTGCTGAGAAACTTCTTGCTTGCCGATGAGGCTTTGAACGTCTTGTTGGGACGCCTGATAGAACCATTTCCAGTCAACAGTCTTTTGGTCTGGCTCACTTGGATTTCTGCTTATGGCGGTATCGGTAGCCTTTGTCATGCCAAGGTTAGTAGTCACTCCTGTGACGATTGCGCCAAGCGCTCTGTGTTGTAGTCCACCTTTGGTCTTTTCTAATACCACGGGGTAACCTTTCCCTGCAGCTTCTGTTGCACACGGAGGTTGTCCATTCCACGGGGCCACATACACTGGCGACACACTTTATTCGAGCTCGGCTAGTCCCACGAATTCGGGTATACTCGGGTGTATTGAGGTTTGTGACTGTTTTCTGCCCGAGTGCATTGCGTTATTTTCCAGGCAGGGATTGAAGCATTTTATTCCCGCTGGCTGCAATACTGCACAGTATATATATATATATACTGCATTACAATTCATGAATTTATGCCATCTGGTAGACACGCGAAGCATTGCAGCCTATTAAATCCTAATCATTATCATTTAACAGATCAGCCGCCCGTCAGCCAGGCATGAACCATGGCTGGGAAGGCAAACGCAACGGGGCTTGTCAGAGGTGAGTAGCGGCGCATTCCAGGTATCTGCCAGGTACAAACTGGGCATTTGCTCGAATAAAGTGTGTCGCAGCAGTAGGAGTCCTCATCGTCCTCTTCTGAGCTGCAAGAACTGTGCTGAACCATAGAAACCCAGCCCGCCTGATGCCCCACAGAAAAGTTACATTCCATTGGTTCCGCGTTCCGAGGGCAAACTGCGGTCACATGTCCAAGTTCATGGCATCTGTAGCACTCTATATACCTTCCAAAACTGGGTCGGCGTTTTGTCTCCAGTCTACTGGGAACAACGAGACCAGAGTCCCTCCTAGGTGCTGTGGGACTCCCTACTCTCTTACGCAAGTCAGTGAGTCCTTGGGGACTCCTATTCGGTTGAACAGACTTATCGGACCTCCTGGAGCGCAGGAAGCGAGAACCGGCGCACTCATCTGGACTCGAACTCTTGGACATCTCTTCGGCAGTCAAGTAACATTCGACTAAAGCGACCAACTGTTCGGCGTCTTTGGGGTCACTCTGGCTCACCCACTTCTGGATGGTGCGGGGGAGGCCTCTCAGGAACCGGTCTATAACGACTCTTTCGACAACTGCAGCGATGGAACATACCTCAGGCTGGAGCCACTTCCTTGCAGAGTGTATAAGGTTATAGAGTTGAGAGCGGGGTGTCTTCTCTAAATCATAACGCCAGGAATGGAACCGTTGAGCCCGAACCGCGAGGGTGACCCCTAGCCGTGCCATAATCTCCGCCTTCAGGGTGTCATAGTCTTTAGCTTGCTCGGGCTCTAAGTCATAATAGGCTTGTTGTGAGTCACCCACCAGGAAGGGAGCAATTATTCCCGCCCACTCCTCAGCTGGCCACCCTTCGCGTACTGCGGTGCGCTCGAAGATTGACAGGTACGCGTCAACGTCATCGTCCATCGTCATTTTCTGAATGAAGTGCGTTTTTACCTGGTGAGCGACCTGTGGGGCCACTTTAGGCTGGGCGGTAATTTTCTCCCCCAACGCTCGGAGCTCCTGGTGTAGGCGAAGTTGCGCCTCGTTTTGCTATTCTTTTAGCGTCTGATATAGGGACAGCGCCATCTGCTGTACTAACGCCGCCGTGCTTTCAGTTTGTGACTTTGTCATCTGTAGTAAACCCTCATTATAGGATTTTGCTATCTCCTCTTGGGTCTTTGCCAGTTGCTGCAAACCCCGCATTAAAATTGCAGAATTTTCCATTTGCTTGTGCTGAAGCGAGGTCAGAAATTCCTCCATTGTCCCTTTTCACTGCCTTGTGGACTGCCCGCATTAAACTCCACCAATTGTGACATCTCAGTCCCAGCGTCGGATCTTTTGTCCAGATCAAAGGGAGGAAACACCGTATTTCTCTAAGCAGGGGTTTATTTACAGGGTATAAGGCAGGTACAGGGTTAACTCATAACACCAAAACAGAAACAAAAGACCTAACTCCTTTCAGGAGTACTGACTAATACTGCTTAGTCCCTAACTACAGTAATCGTGGGAGAACTAAACTCTTTTCCCCACTTTACCCAGTGTACCTGCACCAGGTCTCCTTTCAGTCTCTCACAGGGCAGTCTGTGTGTGCCTTCCCAGATCAGTCTACAGCAGCTTCTCTTACCCTCTCTGTATAACTCTCAACAGTGTGTGTCTGGCAGCATGGGGGGGAATTCTCTGAATCACTTCCTGACTATACAGGCTAGGCTAATTAGCTCATTAACTCACAGCTGAACAGAGCTATCCAGAATGATTAACTCTATGAGAGCTGTAAAGTCCCACAACTGCCCCATTCTAGCCCCTAGAGGGCAGCGACGGCACCACATATCCCTCCCCCTAGCGAAACACAGTCGTGTGAGCGGCCCGTGCACTATCCCGTGCACCAACATCTTTGTCAGACCTGTCTGACATCCACCGCTTCTTAAAGGTTTTCTTTCAATAGAACTTCTGTCGAGCAATAATAGAGCCCAGCGTAGTGTCCCACTCAGTCATCAGAGCTTCGAGCTCTTCGCCTAGGTCACGCAGATGTTTCTCTGCCTTCTTGCGGCTAGCACGCTCAAACTCTAGGTCCTTCCTCAGGTCTTGAAGCTGTCCTTCTATGCTTCTTTTCTGGCTCAAGGCAGCTGCCAATTCAATTCCTCTCAGGGCCTTCATCTCTTCCCGGTGTTTGCTCTGGGTTTGTGCCAGCGCATCCTTCAGATTTTGGATCTCTGTAGTTTTTGTCGCTAGTATTGCTGCTGCTTCTGTTTCCCATGCCTCTTTCTCCTGGGAGTACTGATTTTTGGTAATGGAGCAGGCTCTTTGCTTCTCCAGCTCTTTCTGCAGCCTGATGTTGTCCTCCTTTATACAGTAGCTGTGAGTTGCTGGGACGTGTGTTCAGTTATCCGCTTTAGCTCTAGAAGTCTTTTATCCAACTTCAGTTTTTCAGATTCCAAGGTTTGGACATTTTTAGTTTTTTCATATTCCGCTTCCAGTGATGCTCTTGTAAGGCTCAGGGTGGCCTTCAGCTCATCATGCTGCTCGGTGGGGACCCACTGGGTACTCAGTCGCTCCTGTAGCACTTGTTGCTTTAGTTTACCCAGCTCTGTTTTTAACGTGCAGACCTCTTGCTGAGAAACTTCTTGCTTGCCGATGAGGCGTTGAACGTCTTGTTGGGACGCCTGATAGAACCGTGTCCAGTCAGCAGTCTTTTGGTCTGGCTCACTTGGATTTCTGCTTATGGCGGTATCGGTAGCCTTTGTCATGCCAAGGCTAGTAGTCACTCCTGTGACGATTGCGCCAAGCGCTCTGTGTTGTAGTCCACCTCTGGTCTTTTCTAATACCACGGGGTAACCTTTGCCTGCAGCTTCTGTTGCACACGGAGGTTGTCCATTCCGCGGGGCCACATAGGAGTCCTCATCGTCCTCTTCTGAGCTGCAAGAACTGTGCTGAACCATAGAAACCTAGCGCGCCTGATGCCCCACAGAAAAGTTACATTCCATTGGTTCCGCGTTCCGAGGGCAAACTGCGGTCACATGTCCAAGTTCATGGCATCTGTAGCACTCTATATACCTTCCAAAACTGGGTCGGCGTTTTGTCTCCAGTCTACTGGGAACAACGAGACCAGAGTCCCTCCTAGGTGCTGTGGGACTCCCTACTCTCTTACGCAAGTCAGTGAGTCCTTGGGGATTCCTATTCGGTTGAACAGACTTATCGGACCTCCTGGAGCGCAGGAAGCGAGAACCGGCGCACTCATCTGGACTTGAGCTCTTGGACATCTCTTCGGCAGTCAAGTAACATTCGACTAAAGCGACCAACTGTTCGGCGTCTTTGGGGTCACTCTGGCTCACCCACTTCTGGATGGTGCGGGGGAGGCCTCTCAGGAACCGGTCTATAACGACTCTTTCGACAACTGCAGCGATGGAACATACCTCAGGCTGGAGCCACTTCCTTGCAGAGTGTATAAGGTTATAGAGTTGAGAGCGGGGTGTCTTCTCTAAATCATAACGCCAGGAATGGAACCGTTGAGCCCGAACCGCGAGGGTGACCCCTAGCCGTGCCATAATCTCCGCCTTCAGGGTGTCATAGTCTTTAGCTTGCTCGGGCTCTAAGTCATAATAGGCTTGTTGTGAGTCACCCACCAGGAAGGGAGCAATTATTCCCGCCCACTCCTCAGCTGGCCACCCTTCGCGTACTGCGGTGCGCTCGAAGATTGACAGATACGCCTCAACATCATCGTCCATCGTCATTTTCTGAATGAAGTGCATTTTTACCTGGTGAGCGACCTGTGGGGCCACTCTAGGCTGGGCGGTAATTTTCTCCCCCAACGCTCGGAACTCCTGGTGTAGGCGAAGTTGCGCCTCGTTTTGCTCTTCTTTTAGCGTCTGATGTAGGGACAGCGCCATCTGCTGTACTAACGCCGCCGTGCTTTCAGTTTGTGACTTTGTCATCTGTAGTAAACCCTCATTATAGGATTTTGCCATCTCCTCTTGGGTCTTTGCCAGTTGCTGCAAACCCCGCATTAAAATTGCAGAATTTTCCATTTGCTTGTGCTGAAGCGAGGTCAGAAATTCCTCCATTGTCCCTTTTCACTGCCTTGTGGACTGCCCGCATTAAACTCCACCAATTGTGACATCTCAGTCCCAGCGTCGGATCTTTTGTCCAGATCAAAGGCAGGAAACACCGTATTTCTCTAAGCAGGGGTTTATTTACAGGGTATAAGGCAGGTACAGGGTTAACTCATAACACCAAAACAGAAACAAAAGACCTAACTCCTTTCAGGAGTACTGACTAATACTGCTTAGTCCCTAACTACAGTAATCGTGGGAGAACTAAACTCTTTTCCCCACTTTACCCAGTGTACCTGCACCAGGTCTCCTTTCAGTCTCTCACAGGGCAGTCTGTGTGTGCCTTCCCAGATCAGTCTACAGCAGCTTCTCTCACCCTCTCTGTATAACTCTCAACAGTGTGTGTCTGGCAGCATGGGGGGGAATTCTCTGTATCACTTCCTGACTATACAGGCTAGGCTAATTAGCTCATTAACTCACAGCTGAACAGAGCTATCCAGAATGATTAACTCTATGAGAGCTGTAAAGTCCCACAACTGCCCCATTCTAGCCCCTAGAGGGCAGCGACGGCACCACAGTATATATAGATGCCCACACCACGTTGCAGTCTCTTTTACCAAAATTCATTTTCACTTTCTTTTATACCAGACAGGGCAAATCTACACACAGCACTTGCTAGCTGCAAATTCACTCGCTTCAGCAAAAGATATTAGCTTTACAGAGCAATCCTTTCATACCCGACGGGGCAACCTTTACACTCAGCACTTGCTAGCTGTAAATTCAATGTTTCAGCAAAATAACACGCTTTATTTTTTTTTTTTTAGTTCAGTGTCTCAACACATCTTCATCTACTGACCCCCAGAGGCGTAGCATCCCACCACTGCCACCACCTGTGGCAGGACGGCCTCGCGGCGGGGTCAGTAAGACGCTAGACATGATGGGAAACGTTAAACTATAGTGGTTTATTAGCCACAACCAAAATAAAGTACGGGTGCACTGTCCCTTTAAGAAACTAATTTCTAGAAATTAAAGCCTGTTCCCGTTAGGGAAACTAACTCATTTCTTGAGCCCTTACTAACAGGGCAGCAAGCTAATCTGGTTATGCCCAAAACATGTGCTCCACAAAGTATAACCAATAAGTATAATAATAAAGTCTTATCTGTAATGCAGCTCCAACAGCAAACAGGAACACGGTTCCGGGGATCAGGCTGTGTCCACCTTGCAGAAATCTTTATCTTTATCCTGGGTTGGAGTCCCAGCAGCATAGCTCCTCGCAGGACTGGGGGGACCAGAGCAACAGCTACGGCTATGGCTACGGCTACGGCTTCCTAGCCGGGAGAAGTCTCACCACCTTCCTGTGGAAAACAATCTCACCTTCTGTAACCAACTTCCTGCTTTTTAAACCTGCAGTCTCTCAGGCCTCCTGCTTAATTAGGCTGCAGGTGTATGCAGATCTCCAACTGTAGGTTAACTGGTTTAGTGCTGGAAAGTACACACATCCCCCATTCCAGCTTACTGAGTCAGTGACTCAGTCACAATACATACATTCACGGACACTGAATGGGTGTATTGTATGTGAATTTTGTATGTAAATGCTTTGTATTTTATGCTCTATTATTGCCCCTGTATGTTATGTTTATCTATCTGTATGGATATACATACAGGGATAATAATTGATTGTTTGGCTCATGTTTAGGTTATTTTCATGTATGGATAATGTATTTAGCATCTTTATTTTGACATTGTTGTGAATAATGTAATTTGTATTTAGGTAATGGCTTCTTTATGGTAGTAAGATTAGAATGATGGTGGTTACTTTAAATTAGAATTGTTTTGGCAATGGTTTGGCTTTAGCAATTGAATAGGGAATTGTATAATTGATTTGTATTGTATTTTAATTGTTTGAGGAAATGGATTGATTGATGCTAATTGTATTGATGTTGGTAAGTTTCTAATTGATTTTCAGGATGGCATTGGTGGTTAGGGGACATTGCTCATAGTGTATTTTATTGTTACATATATTTTGCATAGTGTTACCTGATGCACAGATTAACTGCATCATGTACACACTCTATGCAATTGTGTGAAATTTCATATACATTTGTGGAGCTGCTGATTTGTTGGCTTATATTTGCAATAGATGCTGGATTTATTGTAACATGCAATGTGTTGATTTTAAGATTAAAAATTCATGTTTTGATTTATGCATGTTTTATGTGTTTCATAATGGGCAAATAATATATTATCCATATCTGGATAATAGTTATTTTGCACATTATTGTACTGTATGTGTTGGGGGGGGGGTGTATTGGCCCCAAAGGTATGTGGGTAGGCCTCCCTTGTGGGTAGTGGGTGAGGGTGGTTAGGCCTCACGGGGTGGGGGGTTAGAGTGGGAGGGTATGTAGGCCTCCCGAGTGGTGGGTGAGGGTGGATTAACCCCTTAATGACTGTATCGGTTAATAACCGCTGTGGTGATTAAGGGGTTAGGGGACATTACATTGGCTATTGTGATTGTTGTGCATGTTTTGCAGTACCGGAGGGGCATGGGCAGAATGAAGATGAGGATGAAGATGGCCTTCATCGTTGGTGCCTGTAAAACGTAAGTGTTAAATGTTTTGACTGTATTTATTGTAATTTATATGTATTTAAAATGGGCAAATGCATTATTATCCATATGTGGATAATAGTAATTTTGCCCATTACAGTACTGTATGTGTTAGGGGGCGGGGGGATGTGTGTTGTTTATTGGGGGCAATTGTCCCCAATAAACATGGTAATGTGCCTTAACCCCTTCATTGCCTTAGCGGCTATCCGCTAAGGTAATGAAGCTGCATTAATGTATTTTTATTAATAGTGTGCGGGAGCAGGGGGTCCCCTGAGCTGAACCGCATTGATTTCTGCCTCAGAGACCCCCTGCTTCCCGAGTTACAGGCCCCGGTTTGGGGCATCGGTGCCAGTGGGGACGCCATCTTTATAGAGCCCACGTTGCGTCTTGGACGCTATAAAGATGGCGGCACTGGCACCCGATGCCCCATACCGGGGCCTGTAACTTGGGAAGCAGGGGGTCTCTGAGGCAGAAATCAATGCGGTTCAGCTCAGGGGACCCCCTGCTCCCGCACACTATTATTTAAAATACATTAATGCTGCTTCATTACCATAGTGGATAGCCGCTACGGTAATGAATTATTGTTTATTGTTATGTGTGTTTTAATACTAGTGTAGATGTGCAGGGGGTCTCCTGAGCTGAATCGCATTGGTTTCAGGTCCGAGGACCCCCTACTTCAAGAGATACAGGCCCCTTTATGGGGTGCCGGTATCCCCTGCAAAATGTAAATAACCCGGTCACGTGACGCGGGAGCTTTAAACTGCAGGGGATATCAGCACCCCATAACGGTGCCTGTAACTCCTGAAGTAGGGGGTCCTCGGACCTGAAACCAATGCAATTCAGCTCGGGAGACCCCCTGCTCATGTACACTATTATTAAAATGTTTTTATTTAGTGTACAATCGCCTGTAACAGTCTTGCATGGAAATAGCAAATCTCCATGCAAATGTTACATGTGGCTTTTTTTTCTATCAGCTAGCGAACAGAAAGGAAGAAAGGGTAAGGATCGGTGGTCCATTCGCTCCGTGAAAAAAGGTAAGAGCTCACCAGCAAAGAGGTTAAAAATGCTTCTTTATTGAACTACATAAAAACAAAAAACAAACAGCACAAACTACTCTCCCACGCGTTTCACGCCTACTATGGCGCTTTTTCAAGGAGTGACGAGATGGGGGAGGCCCTGGGTATTTAACACACTCCCCGTCATGCAAGACAGCTGTTTTAAATAATTAATTAATCTTGTCTTGCAGGAAGAAAAGGAGAAGAACGGAGAAGAAAAAGAAAAACAGAAAAGAAAAACTTCCCTGCAGTTGAAACAGCAAGGACAATTTTAACTCTTCAAAATAAAGTAAATAAAAAAGTATAATGAGTTTAACAGTGATTGTGTCCAATAGATGCTTATAACTTTAAGTGGGCAAACAGATTTACTTAATAAGGATTAACTAACTATATAAAAAAAAGGCCATTGTGCAAGGAACATCAGTAATTTATCACTAATGTGTAGAATCAAGTACACAAAACTCTAACACATGGTTCAATACACATATATCCTAAAATGGACAATAAGTTGAAAAACATTCAATATCAGATACAATCATAAAAGGATAAATTAAATTAAACAGAATACATCATAACCTGGCAGAGATTATCCTGAAACCAAATCTGGAATCTGTGCAGTACACTATGGATGGAAATAGGTACATTGAACTTGGGACTGAAAGGTATACTACAATACTTCATATAAGTTCATATAAGAACTTCAATAAGTTCATCAAACTCCCTTTCTGACAAATGTCAAAATGTTTCGAAACTGGGTGTAGCTGGTCTTTTTGAATAATTAATCTCATATGCTCAAGTATGCGTTGCTTTAATGGTCTTGTGGTTAAACCCACATATCGTTTGTTACAGCCACACATGAGCATATAGATAACATGATCTGTATTGCATGTTATGCATGACAATATGTTGAACACCCTAGTACCATCAGACCCTGAAAAAGTTTTGGTCTTAACAAGATATTTACACATTTTACAATGGTAGCAGGGATAGCAACCAGTTAGGTTAGGAAAAAATTCCTTTGGTCTTAAAATCAATCTAGGCACACTTGGTGATATCAAATTACCCATTGTTTGAGATCTTTGAAAGACCACTCTTGGATCATGAGTCACCATATCATTAAGAAAAGGGTCAGTGGCCAATATGTGCTAGTTCTTTTTGATTATCCTTTTGATATCATATGCCTGGTTGCTAAACCTGGTAATAAAAAAAGGTGGCAGTTGGTTGTTCTCCTTATTACGGAGTTTACTCTTATTTGGTTTAGCAATTGAAACAGTACCACGTGGTTGAATAAGATTGTCTCTAGGCTCTAATTTTGCACTTTGATAAGCCTCTTGGAGAATAACGGGATCATATCCCCTCGCCTCAAATCTCTCAATCATCTCCAATGATCTAATTTCTAAATCCTCAATGCTGGAACAGTTTCTACGGATGTGTAAAAATTGGCCCCGAGGTATACCTTTGAACAAATTTCTATCATGGGAGCTTGTGGCTTGTGGAGTGTTACGAGCATTGGGTTTTCTCTATATGTCAGTATGAACTCTCATATCTAAATCAACATATAAACAGAGATCAAGATAAGAAATGTGATGGTGATAGTGCTGGGCAGTGAATAAAAGATTAAATGAATTATTATTGAGGTAAGAAATGAAAGCATGCAATTGAGTGATAGTGCCCTGCCAAACTAAAATAAGGTCATCTATAAACCGGTGGTAAGTAACTATGAGATGTCTGAAGGGGTTTCCATCCCCAAACACGTGGCTCTGTTCCCACCAACCCATAAACAGGTTGACATAAGAGGGGGCTAAGCATGTTCCCATTGCTGTGCCACGTGTTTGGAGATAGAAACTACTCGCAAACATAAAATAGTTATGTGTCAAGAGAAAAGAAATACTGTCCAACAAAAAGGTGATATGTGCCGGTGAAAGATCAGAGTGTGTCTCCAAGAAGAAACGTGCAGAGGTAAGACCGTGTGTGTGTGAAATACTGGTGTAGAGCGAGGTCACATCTAATGTGACCCACAAGTAGTGGGGTGCCCAAGTGAACTCTGAAAAGATAGAAAGTACATGAGATGTGTCCAGAAGATAAGAGGGGAGAGCAGAAACCATAGGCTGTAGGAAATGATCAATATAAATAGAAAGGCTCTCGCCGAGGGACCCAATGCTCGAGACAATGGGTCTTCCGGGTGGAGCAATGAGAGACTTATGTATTTTGGGTAGGTGATGGAAGATTGGGATAACAGGGCATTTACATTTCAGAAAATCAAATTCATTAGCTGACAAAACTTGTAGCATTTTGCCTAAATCCAAGAGCTCATCAAGCTCCTGTGAAAAGGCAAGAGTGGGATCAGATTTTAACAATACATAAGAATCATGGTCACTCAGCTGACGTAAAGCCTCATTAATGTAATAGTCATAGTCAACCACCACTACTGCGCCTCCCTTGTCAGCTTTTTTAATTATAATAGCGTTGTTTTCTTGAATGCTTTTAAGTGCATTACGCTGAACAAGGGTAAGGTTAGTAGTGGGTTGTCTATTGAAACTCATTGTAGAAATGCCTTGTGATAAGAGTCTCAGATCCCTCTGCACTGATGCTTGAAAGACATCAATGGCATGGCATGTTAGAAATGTGGGGCAAAATGTAGACTGTCTTTTCAGACCAGAATCTTTTCTTCCTAGAAAGTTCTGTATGGAATCTTCACATTTTTGTTTTTGTTCAAGCAATAATTCCGATAAGTCCTGTAAATGGCACTGCTCTTTATTTATTTCAAATTTTTTATTGATTTTCACACATAATATTGGTTTATACATTTCAGACTCATCGACAAAGAGTGGAATACGTTTTAACCAAGTAGTCACTAGACTTCACAGACTTAATATCAATTAATGTTTCAGAAACAGGCGCCCTATACTTTCATGAGTTAGATGAGGGTGACCTCCGGTGCATGAATATTCTTAGGTTTATTTATCCACTCTTGTGGTTCATCAATTTGGTATGAAAGGACAGAGAGAGAGACAGAATAGAGATAGAGGGAGAGAGGGGGAAGGGGGAATTGGGGGGATGGCAGGTGTGACTTGAGCGTGCAGGGTCTAGGTATTCTTGCTATTCTTTTGTTAGTTGCTACTGCCTTTTCCATTGTTCCTCTGTATTAGAGGTTGGCCTGGGGTTTAGACTAGGATGGGGACCATATGTCCCAAACCTTGTGGAATATTTCCACTTTTTGGGAGAGCTGGGCCGATAGCAGTTCCATGATTTTGACCTGTCTCAGACTTTTGTTCACTGTTTATGTGGAGGGCGCATTGACGTTTTTCCAGGCAGCTGCTATTGAGCAGCGTGCGGCAGTGAGGATGAATCTGATCATTTTACCTTTCGGTGAGGGGATCTCCTCCACAGGCCTTCCCAGTAAGTATATCATCGGGTCCAGAGGGATTCTCATCTCCGTGGTCTCTTGCAACATATTTTGTATGTGCGTCCAAAAACGCTGTATCTTTGGACAGAACCACCATATATGTGCCATATCTCCTCTCAGGTCACACCCCCTCCAACAGAGATCAGGTGTGCCTGGGAAGATCTGGCTCAACCTACTCGGGGTTAGGTACCAGTGAAATAGAATTTTATATATATTTTCTTTCGTGGTCGTACAGATTGATGTTTTAGCTGCCGATTCCCAGATATCCTCCCAGTCTTCCCTATCTATTTCTAACCCGAGGTATTCGGCCCATTTCAACATATAGTTATGGTTTTGTGGGGCGGATGTCGAAACCAGTCCCGTATATATCCTCGAGATCAGCCCCTTCTGGTGCACCCCTATTGTGCATAGTCTTTCAAATTTTGTTAAATTCGGAAAGCTCTTGTTCTGCGATATTGACTGCAGAAAATGTTTAACCTGTAGGAAGGCAAAAATTGGGATGTCCCGTGCTTCGTATTTGGTTTGCACCTCTTGGAATGTCATAGGTTTGCCTCCGATCATGAGGTCCTCTAATCTTACAATGCCAAGCTCCTTTAGTTTTTTGAAGGAGTTTTTTATACACCCTGGGGGGAACTCGGGGCTATTATATAAAGGAGTTAACAATGATGGGTTCGAATTGAGCAAATATTTCTTTTTGGTTCTTGACCAAATCTCCCACGTACACCTCATCGATCCCAACTCAAATCTCCTGGGAGGACCCTCACCCTCCGCCCCACCCCAAAGGGTCGAGGTCAGGGAGCGAGGGGATACAAAGACAGACTCCATCTGCAACCAGCTTGTGGTGGTAGGGTCATTATTCCACATTACCACTTGTTTTAACTGGGACGCTTGATAGTATTTGGTTATATCAGGTACCCCATACCCCCCCCCTCCTTGGGTGCCAGCATTACTGATCGCGCCACTCTCTGCCTTTTGTACTTCCATATAAATTGGAACACTCTATTTTGTATGTTCTTAAGTTCTGCCATCGGGATTTTTACCGGTATTGTTTGGAATAGGTATAGTAATCTTGGGACTACATTCATCTTTACTGTGGCTATCCGTCCCAACCAGGAGATCTGTAGATCATTCCATCGCTGGAGGTCTTTTTTTATTTTGTCAAACAGCGTGAGATAGTTACTCTTATAGAGTTCCCGGTATGATTTTGTTATTTTAATTCCAAGGTATTTGATATCATTAGCAGCCCATTTATATTTGAATTTGGATTGTAATATTGCCCGCTCTGCAGCTGGCAGGTTTAGGTTTAGTATTTCAGATTTATCATTATTGATTTTGTACCCGGATATTTTGCCAAATTGGTTTAGTTGTAATTGGAGAATGGGCAAGGATATTAATGGGTTTGCTATAGATAGTATGATATCATCTGCGAAGAGGGATATCTTATAGTCCATATCCCCTATTTTGATACCTTGAATGTTTTGGTCTTCTCTAATTGTAGATGCCAGTGGCTCAATTGTTAATGCAAAGAGGAGTGGGGACAGGGGGCACCCTTGTCTGGTGCCATTTCTAATTTTGATGGGAGTCGAATCCCCCCCCGGGAGTTTGACATAGGCAGTGGGCGACCTATACAGGGCTCTAACGCCCTCTAGGTATGGTCCCGAGAATCCGAACTTTAACAATGTTTTATCCAAAAAATCCCACTTGATTCTATCAAACGCTTTCTCAGCGTCTAAGCTTCATAGAATAGCCTTTGTATAGGCTAGGTGTACGCAGTCCACAATGTTTATAACTTTTCGGGTGTTGTCAGAGGCTTGTCTGTTTTGGATGAAGCCCACCTGATCTATATGGATGAGTCTCGGTAGGATCGGGGACAATCTATTCGCTAAAATGTTATTATATATTTTCAGGTCTGTATTCAATAGCGAAATAGGCCTATAGCTTCCACATTGGAGGGGGTCTCGTCCCTCCTTATGTATGATGACTAGGTTGGCCATGGACATTGATGTTGGGATGCGTTCCCCCTCCAGAAAAGAATTGAATGTCTCGAGAACATATGGGGAGAGTACTTTCGCAAAATTTTTATAGTACAGGTTGGAGAAACCGTCCGGGCCTGGGGTCTTATTTGTTTTTAGGGAGCCTATGGCTTCCATCAGTTCTTCTGTAGAAATGCTTTTGTTTAACATCTGGGATTCTTCCTCCGTTAGATTCGGTAGTTTACAGTCATTTAAGTACTCTGTTATTGCCTCGGACCCTGTGCTACCCTCTCGGGAGGGATGTAGATTGTATAATTTGGTGTAAAAATTGGAGAATTCCCTAGCTATCTCTTATTATATGTAGTTGACCCTGCCTTTGTACGAATTACTGGGATTTGAGATTTAACTCTCAGACCTCTTAGTTTGCAGGCCAACAACCTATCTGCTTTATTCCCTTTATCATAGTATCTTTGGTTTGTCCAACGTAATGCTCTCTCCACTTCGTCAATTTGGGTTTCCTTAAGATCTAGTCTGGCTTTTTCCAGTTTTTTAAGAGTTTTCTTACACGGGGTATCTTTATGTTGCCTTTCTAATGAGGCTAATTGGGTAGATAGTTCTGTATATCTTTTGAGTTTCTCTTTTTTCTTGTGAGATGCTATGGAGATTAATTCTCCTCTAATCGCTGCTTTATGTGCCTCCCACAAAATTGACGGGGATGACACAGATCCTTTATTCAATTGAAAGAATTCCCTCAACTTTTGCTTAACAGTCCTCTCTATCTCCTTCGAATTTAGTAGAGAGTCGTTCAGTTTCCACGTGTAACTGTTGTTTTTGCCGAATGGCAGCGAGAGCATTAACTCAATCTGAGCGTGGTCAGACCAAGATATAGACCCTATGTTTGACTGGGAGGATGCCTGTAAAATATTTTTGGTACCCAAGAAACAATCAATCCTCGAGTAGGTCTGATGTGGGGCTGAATAGAATGTATAATCCCTCTGTCCCTGATGTTGGGCTCTCCATATATCTGTTAGCGAGAACTCCATGATTATCTCTCGAAATTTTGTGGAGTTTGTGCGTGTGCGACTAGATTGGTTCGTACCTGCTATTGTAGTTTTATCTATATCTGGATTGTAGACCACATTCATATCTCCTGCTATCAGCAGGGTGGACAGTGTTTGTTGATCCAGGGACTCTAAAACCCCTTTCAAAAATTCACCTTGAGTGTCGTTAGGGGCATAGATATTAAGAAGGGAAACTTTAACTCCCTTCAGGGACCCCCTCACCAGGAGATATCTGCCCTCTGTATCTAGCCTAACCTCGTCCATTGCAAATGGCGTATTATTTTTAAACAAGATGGCTACTCCTCTTTTCTTTGTTTTAGAGGACGCAAAGTAAGCCTGGGAGTAGGTTTGCTTAAATGTATTGGGGGGAGAGTTTGTGTTAAAGTGTGTTTCTTGAAGAAACACTATGTCTCCTTTTGACTTTTTAAACTCCTGCAGAGCTAATCTTCTTTTTTTTGTTAGAGTTTAGGCCCTTTACATTCAGTGATATTATTTTTATGGCTGATGTATTAGCCATGGTTCAGTTTCCACGACCTTAGTGGCTCATCTAGCCACTTTCCCACTGAGGTCGGTGTTCCTCTTATCTGGCAGTGATCTTCTAGTCGTGCCTTGTGTTTCTGCATTGCCCGGTGGGGGAGGGGACGGGTACGGGGAAGAAAAGGGAGATAGGGAGAAGAGAGAAAAAGAGTGGGTTTCTTGGAAAAAAAAACTAAAATGGGAACCATGATCTGGATTTTGTGTGGAGACGACCGTGAGCCATGAGCACACTCAGCCCTCCGCGTTAATGTCCCAACCGCTCCACTTCATGTTCAATATGAAACCTTTTTCTTTGCTCTGGGTTCCCCCCCCTTTCCCCCCCCCCCACATATAGAACTCTACTAAAACTATTTAACACTTTAAAACTGTATTCTACTTTCTCCCATGGCGCCCAGATCATTCGGACACCATGGGACAAAGATCCCAATCGGAGAGTCACCCCCCCCCCCCTCTCTCTCGTGCAAGCAAAAACTCTCGGGCACAAGCTTATAGCTTAACAGCCCTCCTTAGTTAGACTGTGGGTTATACATACATTATGTATTTGATTTTCCCTTTTAGTGTTTAGCCTCTAACAGAGAGGGAAGTGGGGGGGGGCGGGGGGGACATAGCAGTAGTCTCCTATTATAGTAGTATTGGCACATGTTTGTTACACATTCATAATTTATCTAATACATTTCAATTGGACATGAATAATCTATTGCATCCCTTTTGACTGTACCAGGAATGTTGAGTAAGGTCTTTGACAGGGGGGGGAGGTGGGGAAGGGACAGGAAGGAGGGGGGACTGGACTGGGGAGGGTGGATGGAGGGGAAGGGGGGGGGGTGGGAGGGGGGACTGGGGAGGGAGTGAGGGCAGGGGGAAGGCAGTTGAATCTCACATGTTTGTTACACAGTCATAAGTTATCTAATACATTTCAATTGGACATGAGTAATCTATTGCATACATTTCAACTGTAAGGTCTTTTGCGGGGGTGGGGTGGGGAAGGGGACAGGAAGGAGGGGGGGACGGGACTGGGGGAGGAGGGACACTGGGGAGGGGGGACACATAGCAGTAGTCTCCTATTATAGTAGTGTAACGGTTTCCCCCCCCCCAATCGCAGATTATACTGTGGGAGCGGAGAAACATACAGCGTTACCATAGGTGTGTGGTGCGTTACCTATTAGCTCACAGGAGGGCTGAGCTTCCGCTAAGGGAAACCTGGGGCAATTATAGGATACTATGAGTAACCACGTACTTGATACAGCGCCTCCACCTGCGATGGCTCCCACCAGAGGGGGAGTGGTTCCTCGCAGGACAATACACAATAACCACGTACAACTGATTGGATAATAACTAATACCTTTACTAACGTGCATAGAAGACATGTGACATCAACGTATAACAACAGGAGTCCCTCGCTAAGGGCAACCTGACTACGGCGTCTCGCAGGACGCTAACGCTAACTTGCACCACGGCGGGCGCCCACACTTTATGCGTCACGGCGGACGCTAACACCTTAGGCGCCACGGCGGACGCTAACACTTTATGCGTCACGGCGGACGCTAACACTTTATGCGTCACGGCGGACACTAACACCTTATGCGTCACGGCGGACACTAACACCTTCACAGAGTGATCCCACCCCGTGTCCAGTAAACCCAACCCAATGTCTCGCACTTCCAAGTCATATACAAGTGTGTGTGTGTGACTGCGCAGCCACTATGTCTGGTGATAGGCCTTGTTGTTGCACGTGAGGTTATGGGTTACCTGCCGAGCACTCCAGTGCTCGGGCCTGCAGCGAACTTCACAAAGGATCCAGGCGAACTCCTGCACAATACCTGGATCCACCACAGGATGATCCAACAGGGGCGATCCCACCCTGATAATAGTCCAGCTCTCTCTCTCAGCAGGACAGGCAAAGTTCTTCATTCCCTACTATCTAATAGCTAGCGGGGCAGGGTCCCTAACCTAGGGCCTGTCCCTACAACACTCCACTAGGGTGGCTCAGAGCTATCTGGGGCCTAGGGGTATTCTGGCCTAGTGCAGGGAGTCACTGACTCCTGCACCCTACCCCCTTCCCCTAGCTGCTCCTCTCACCAACTGCCAACGTGCTCCAGCCCGCGAAATTTATAACTTTGTTGCAAGCAGAGAGCTCCTGCAGCCCTATTGGCTCCCTGGCGTCATGGGGCCACTCCAAAGGCTCATGGGACTTGAAGTCCCCTTACAGAGCCCTCCTCTCATTGGCTAGGGTTTCGCGGGCTTTACTGGCTCTCCACTGCGCGTGCGCGAGCTCCCTGAAGTCCTCCCGGCGCATGCGCAACGCCCCTAACAATGGCGGCGCCCTGCATCGCGAGCCGCCGGGACCGCAGCAACGCGATCGCGGCCTTAACGACGGCCCGATCGCGTCCCCGGCAACCGGCCTCCTCTACAAGAGTCGCGCTCTGCGCACACACGTCCTGCACCTTCCCACGAGCGGTTCTATCTTCTCTACCGCCGCGGTGAGTGTCCCGAGTGGGGGGGGGCAGCAACAGTCTCGGGGGACCTGGCTACAGTAGCATTAACACATGTTTGTTACACGTTCATAAGTTATCTAATACATTTCAATTGGACATGAATAATCTATTGCATACATTTCGACTGTACCAGGTATGTTGAATAAGGTCTTTTACAGGGGGGGTGGGGGGAGGTGGGGAAGGGACAGGAAGGAGGGGGGGGATTGGTCTGGGGGAGGGTGGATGGAGGGGGAGGGGTGGGAGGGGGGGATGGAGAGGGGGGGAGCAGGGGAAGGCAGTTTAAGCTCCCATGTTTGTTACTGTAAGGAATCCGCTCCGCAGTTTACTGGTTGCCTTACCTTGCAGACAAGTGCAGTCCTGGAGCACCTCTCCTGATGTTTGCTGCAGCCTGGATTCACTCACCAAAGCAATACACACTCCCTCTGGTATCTATTGCAGCTGTGCAGCCTATCACTGCAACATAGACTTGCATTCACTCATTGGAGCAGTACCTTCACACCCCCCTCCGGGGATTGGCCCGCTGGCCTTTAAGTACTGTCTTCCCACAATGCTCCCTGCCGAGCATAGTCCTTACTGGATGTCACTATCGTTCTGCCACAAGCCCTCGCTTGTTCTCCCATGCTGATACGGAGGTTCCGCCCTGCGTCCTTCAGCTTCCGTCAAGCTCCCGCTTGTTCTCCTGTGCTGAAGCGGAGGTTCCGCCCTGCGCCCTTCAGCTTCCGTCAAGCTCCCGCTTGTTCTTCTGTGCTGAAGCGGAGGTTCCGCCCTGCGTCCTTCAGCTTCCTTCAAGCTTCCGCTTGTTCTCCTGTGCTGAAGCGGAGGTCCCGTCCTGCGTACTTCAGCCTCCTGGATTCCTGCACTGAAGCGGAGGTTTCGTCCCTGCGTCCTTCAGCTTCTTGGATTCCTGCACTGCAGCGGTGGTTTCCCTGTCTTTCTATAGCTTCCTGGTTCCTGGGGCCTACTCTTTCCCTAATCTAGAGAGGTCGTGTCCTGGTTCATGCGCTGTTACAGAGGATTCCCGAGCCCGCTCAGGACTCTTGCGCTGTAGCACTGGTTCACCCGTGCAGCAAAGCGGTGTGCTACGCTGGTCTGCTTTCCATCTCCTGTGACCAGCACCATGGGCCATGGCCGTCGCTCGCGCAGAGCCCAACCCCGAGCTCCTAAGCTGAAGCGGGGCTCTCCTGACTACATGTTGCCAAACTCTTGCTTGAACAATGTTTATCCTGATATCTCCAGCCCTGACCCTGGCTTGTACAATGACGACGCTTTCTTCTCCTATCCTGATCCTGCGATGTACGACGACGAACTGCGCAATCCGGATCAGCCTGCGCGGTCTCAGGTCGGTGCTTTTACAACCCCACCTCAGCCTCGCGGTCCGACTCAGGTTTGTGGCGAGCACAACCGTGACAGTTACACATTCATAAGTTATCTAATACATTTCAATTTGACCTGAGTAATCTATTGCAGCGGTGCGCAAACTGTGGGGCGCGACCCCCAGGGGGGGCGCGACACTGCCGACGGGGGGCGCGGGGTTTACAGAGGCCCCGCGCGCTTCCCGAAGGCACTTAAATTAAGTGCCGGGGGAGCTGCAGGGCCTCTGTAAACCTAACTTACCGTGGCTCCGGCGGCTTCCTCCCTGCGGCGCCATGGCAACGCGGCATCAAAATGACGCTGCGAGGTCATGTGACGTCACGTTGCTATGGCAACGTGACGTCATTACGCCGGAGCGCGGGTAAGTTGGGGTTGGGGGCGCGGGAGTGAGGGGACAGCCGTCAGGGGGGCGCAGGGAAAAAAGTTTGCGCCCCCCTGATCTATTGCATACATTTCAACTGTAATGTCTTTTGCGGGGGGAGGGGGGAGAGGATAGGGAGGGTGGGGAACCGTAATTGTTTGATCCACATTCAGAGGGAGTCATATACATTTCCGGTGTGTAGTTGGAACTGATTTTGCCCCGTTGTGGGGAGAAGGGGGGGGGGGTGGGGAGGGAGGGGGGGAGGTGAGGAGGGAGGGGGGAGGTGGGGAGGTGGGGAGGGAGGGAGGGAGGGGGGGATGAGGGTGGGAGGGGAGGAAGGGAGGGGAGGAAGGGAGGGGAGGAAGGGAGGGGAGGAAGGGAGGGGGGAGGGGAGGAAGGGAGGGGAGGAAGGGAGGGGGGGGGGGTTATGAGGACAATGGGAGTATATCTTGTTTTTATCTGTTTGTAACACCTTTAGAGGGTATCTGGAGTATGTCAATTGGAATTTGCTTACATTTCAACTGAGTCTTGCCATTTGCACCAGTTCGTGTAGGGGGTGGGGGAGACTGGGTGTGGGTTGCGAGGCATTGGGGGGGAGGTAAGTTAGGGCAGCAACAGTTATTTGATCTAAAGACTTAGGTATTTATAGACATTACAGGTGTGTGTGGTAGTTGAGCTTACACCTTCGTAGGGAGCGGGGGGGGGGGGCAGGAGAGGGGAAAGGGGTACCGGGCGAGAGAGGGATAGGGGGGGGGAGGGGAATGATTTGTTCTCATACGTTTGTTGAGTGTATCCCTTTCATCAGATACATTTCAGTTTATTCTATATGTCCACTACAATCCTTTGCACTCGGTTTGTTCAGGGTTAAGTAAGGCCTTTCACGGTGACTAAGGGGGACTGGGTGAGGGGGGGGGGGGCGCTAGGGAAGCGGGGGGGGGCGGTATCTACGATCCTCGGTTATTTTATGTGGTTCAATTGTATATGGAGTGTCACGTAAGACCCCCTGCTAGCACGCGACCTGCATACGGGACAAGGGTTAATACCGACGCTCGCAAGCGTACCCACTCTTCACCCACTCAGGGGTCCCTCAAATGGGTTATATCTCTCCTCAAACCGTCCCAATATACCACCGCCACGAACAGCACACAAGTGAGCACGTGACTTTAGATATGCAACCAGGGTTAATACACAAAGGCTTCTCTAGCAACCCCCCTTTCTCCTCTGCAAGGAACGAGTTAGCATTAACCCCCTACTCAATTGCACATCATAACCATCCACTGCCACCACCTGAGGTTATGCAGATATGATAGAAGATCTTAGACTAAAATATCAGCTAGGGCCTCAGGTCCCTGTTTATTATAGAAAAAAACTATGCACTTTAACACAAAAATCAGCTGTAGTAACATGTGCCTGAATTTAGCAAGTTATTCTCTCCAGCGTGCACAAAGTTCATTCAGAGCCCAAAGCATTACTTATTAAATGGTTTAATATATATAAAAATACAGTGCTTGAATTACAGAAAAGGTATTACAAAATAAACATACAATTACAATATAAGGCAGAGCAGCTTCTTAAAATAAAAGGGGTAAAACAGAAAATCCTATACAGTACGTTACCACATGCTATGGATTTTTCCCAGAGAGGTTCAGAAGATGAGGTCTGCCATGCTTTCCAAGCATGCCCCTGGACAGATCTGACTTGTAACAACCTCCCCCAGACTTAAGTACAATTCTTTTTTAGGGCCCCTTCATGAGCCCACCCCTTCTACAAAATACCTTGAAGCTGTTCTCCCCCAACCCTGTCTGTAGACCTTGATTAATTCAATTGACACCTTGAGTGGGCCATCCACACGGACACCCCTCCCCAAGTAAATCCCTTTGAAATTCAGAGCAGTTCAAAGAAACAGTTCTGACCTTTTTCAGACTCAGCATTTTGTATTTTTCTTAAAAATGTAGCTCATTAACCCCTCAAGCACCAGAGGGATTAAAAATACCCAATATCTCATGACATTATCATGACATCTCCCTTTCTTGCTCTTTCTTGCTGGATATATCTCCCCCCGCCTCGCTCTCTCTTCCCTCTGCGGCCTGGCCCTGTGCCTCGCCTTGCTTTTTCTTGCTGTAGATATCTCTCCCAGCCTCACCCTCTCTTCCATCTGCGGACTGTCCTGGTATCGTGCTGTCTTGCTTTCTCTTGTGGTAGATATATCTCTCCCAGCCTCGCTCCCTTTTCCCTCTGCAGGCTGTCCCTGTGCCTCGCTGTCCTGCGGTATATCTATCTCCCCGCCTTGCTCCCTCGTCCCTCTGCGGACGGTCCCTGTGCCTCGTTGGCCTGCTGTATATCGCTTCCCCAGCTTCGTTCTCTCTTCCCTCGGCTAACTGTCCCTGTGCCTCGTGGCCTTGCTGTATATACCTCTCCCAGACTCGCTCTCTCTTCCCTCGGCGGACGGTCCCTGTGCCTCGTAGTCTTGCTTTATATGTCTCTCCAAGCCCCTCTCTCCATTTCCCTGGTGGACGGTTTGGTTGGTGTGGAGGGATTGTATGGGGAGGCTCCCACACCCCCCCCACTCTGGTGTGACACCTGTCAGTCACCCTTCCCCAGTCCCCAGTGTGCGTTAGTACCTGGAACTGTTCGGCGAGTACCTGATCTGGTTGGGTCACAGCGGTCTTATAGTAGGTAACCATCTTTCCAAGATCATTACCTAGCAACACATTAGCAGGAATATCATTCATTACTCCCACCTCCCGCACATCCTGCCCAGCACCCCAATTCAAGTATACCTTTGCCACCGGCAAAACGTGGCGGCCTCCTCCCGCCACCCCCATATGCAGAACCCTCCCAGGAATGATTTCCTCAGGCCGCACCAGTCCTGGCCGCACCAGGGTAAGGGTAGCGCCAGAGTCTCTCAGTCCTTGGGTGAGTTTCTGACCCACCAGGACTGATTGCAAGTGGGCACCTCTGTTTTCTCGTGACCCAGATACCACACAAGCCCCTAGGTGTACTCCTGAGGGGTGATCCTCTCCAGAGGCAGTGGCGGGCTTCATCCGGTCTGGGCAGTCGAGGCTGATGTGCCCCTGCTTTTGACAGGTAAAACACTGGCGGGTATCTCCCTGCCCAGGTGGGCGGATCCCTCCCCCAGATGAAGCCCCAGCAGGCTTAAAGGGCGGTCGTTGTGGGGTTTCACAGGATTCACCCCTCTTCCATCCCGGGACCCCCTTGTTAACCTCTGGATTCCGGTTAGCCGCATATGAATCTGCAAGCTTGCCTGCTTCTGTAGCTGACTTAGGATCTCGGTCCTTAACCCACTTTCTTACTTCAGGTGGGCAAAGGGTTAAAAATTGCTCATGAACCACAAGATCCAATAACCCCTCAAAGCTTTCCACTTCCAGCCCTCCAACCCACTGCTTGCACAGAGATGTCAGACGCCCCACCAGCTCAGAAAAGCCACCGGGACCCTCGTGCTGAAGGGCCCTGAACTTTTGCCTGTGGGTTTCAGGGGTGACGTTGAAACGGTGCAGCAATGCAGCTTTGATGGCCTCGTAATCTTGGTCCAGGTGCTCCGGCAAATCTGCGACGACATTCATGGCTCTTTCATTCAGGGTGGGTGTAAGATATGCCGCCCACCGGGCACGCGGCAACTGATGCTGCCTGCAGGTTTTTTCAAACCCCCGCAGGAAAGTGTCCAGATCCCCATCTTTCGCCAGGCTTGGGAAATGCTCCATCCGTGGCCTGGACGGGCTGGAATCTCCGCTGCTGGGGGCTGGCGATTCCCTCTGGAGCTTGGCAAGTTCCAGCTGGTGCCTTAGGTCCGCCGCGTATCTCGCATCCTCCCGTTCTGCAGCATATCTCGCTGCGTCACGTTCTGCAGCATATCTCGCATCCTCCCGTTCTGCAGCATATCTCGCTGCGTCACGTTCTGCAGCATATCTCGCTGCGTCACATTCTGCAGCATATCTCGCTGTGTCACGTTCTGCAGCTTGTCTTTCTCTTTCTGCTTCGCGTTCTTGGAACTGGAGGATGAGCTGCAATCGCGTTGCGTCATCTGCTGGTCCTAGGTACTTGAGAGTAGTTTGCAAGTACACATCCGAGACACTGGCAGGCTGAGAACTGCTGGAGTCCTCAGAATATGATAGTCCTGGGTTCCTTGACCCGTGGGCAATTTCCAGGGCTAAGCCACCCTCCGTTCCGCTGCTGTGGTCGTCCTGGCCCAGTGTAGCATCTTGCTCAGTATCTTTCTCCAGCAAGATTTGTACGAGCTCTTCTTTATTTTCACCCAGACCTTGGAGATCACGCTCCTCACACAGAGCCATTAGTGCCTCTTTTGTCTGGCGTCGGTATAAAGCAGCCATATTCACTACACTTTACTCAAAATAAAAAGATAGCAAAAGAAAAACAAGAGGGGGGGGGAACGAAACTGTCTGCTTGTATGTTTTATAAAAATAGCACTGAGTAATCACTTTGGGGTACTGAGCTGTGATCTCTCGCAAGACTCACACAGGTCAGACACTTTTTAATGTTTCGTGTATCCCACAGGCGTAAACGCAAACCACTAAAAAGCTCTGATATTAACAAAATTACAAATTGTTATCCCACCGCTATGCCACCATTTGTCACGTAAGACCCCCTGCTAGCACGCGACCTGCATACGGGACAAGGGTTAATACCGACGCTCGCAAGCGCACCCACTCTTCACCCACTCAGGGGTCCCTCAAATGGGTTATATCTCTCCTCAAACCGTCCCAATATACCACCGCCACGAACAGCACACAAGTGAGCACGTGACTTTAGATATGCAACCAGGGTTAATACACACAGGCTTCTCTAGCAACCCCCCTTTCTCCTCTGCAAGGAACCAGCGAGTTAGCATTAACCCCCTACTCAATTGCACATCATAACCATCCACTGCCACCACCTGAGGTTATGCAGATATGATAAAAGATCTTAGACTAAAATATCCGCTAGGGCCTCAGGTCCCTGTTTATTATAGAAAAAAACTATGCACTTTAACACAAAAATCAGCTGTAGTAACATGTGCCTGAATTTAGCAAGTTATTCTCTCCAGCGTGTACAAAGTTCATTCAGAGCCCAAAGCATTACTTATTAAATGGTTTAATATATATAAAAATACAGTGCTTGAATTACAGAAAAGGTATTACAAAATAGATATACAATTACAATATAAGGCAGAGCAGCTTCTTAAAATAAAAGGGGTAAAACAGAAAATCCTATACAGTACGTTACCACATGCTATGGATTTTTCCCAGAGAGGCACTGGTTCAGAAGATGAGGTCTGCCATGCTTTCCAAGCATGCCCCTGGACAGATCTGACTTGTAACAACCTCCCCCAGACTTAAGTACAATTCTTTTTTAGGGCCCCTTCATGAGCCCACCCCTTCTACAAAATACCTTGAAGCTGTTCTCCCCCAACCCTGTCTGTAGACCTTGATTAATTCAATTGACACCTTGAGTGGGCCATCCACACGGACACCCCTCCCCAAGTAAATCCCTTTGAAATTCAGAGCAGTTCAAAGAAACAGTTCTGACCTGTTTCAGACTCAGCATTTTGTATTTTTCTTAAAAATGTAGCTCATTAACCCCTCAAGCACCAGAGGGATTAAAAATACCCAATATCTCATGACATTATCATGACATGGAGCCAGTGAGCTTATACGGCTGGTGGGGGGCTGGAGGGGGGGGGGGGAAAGGGGGCACAGCTCTAATACCTACATTGTTAATTTCTCACATTCATGAGGGGGGCATATATACAGAGATAATTTAAGAGCCGTTAGCATCTGTTCCTTCCTTTAAGTAAAGCATGGCTCTCGTATCTTATGCAGCAGCGCCCTCCTGTGGGCATTTCTGGTAAAACTTTTTTTACCTTTACCAGCCTGTCCCAACATCAGTAGCTGGGCTCCGCCGGGTCTCCTCGCAGCTCCGCTCATCCGACTCCCCCTCCGCCTCCGCCAGGTAAGTTGACGGGGCTGGAATATCTTTCGCCTGGGGTTTCTCCCTTTTTGCGCTCGGGCGGGGGGAGGACAGGGTCGGAGTAAGCGGGCGAGACACGCGAGGGTCAGGTTCTTGCCTTGTGGGTACTCGTGAGTGGGGAAGTAGCATGGGGTGGGCTGGGGGAGGGGGAAAAAAAAAGTGGGGGGGGGGAAGGGTGTCTCAGGGTCCCTGTATGGGTTTTCACCGGTAAGTATAGTCCTTGGGTGGGTGGGGGGGTCTCGTAGGCTGGTGTAGCTTAGCTGTGTGGTGGGGGCGAGGAGGGAAGAGGTTTAGGTTCACTGTATGAGATGAGAGGGTGTCTCAGCCTTTCAGGGAGCGTTTCGTTTTTCTTTTCTTTGATCTTTAGCGTCCTGGCGTTGCTTTGGTGGTTTTCTGCAGTGCCAGGCGTTCCGAAGATCTGGATCCGTGTAGGCGTCGTGGCAGGTTGGTGTCCTCTTCCTCTTGTACCTGTCCCTTCAGGGCAGGGAGTCCCAGGAGCCGCAGGAATCTGGGGGCTTCCTCGATATGTGAAATCGTGTGGAACTTGTCCTTAGCGTGGACGCTGAGTTTAAATGGGAATCCCCATCTATAGTGCACACTGTGGTTTTGTAGGTACTGGGTCAACAGTTTTAAGTCTTTTCGGCGGAGGATAGTCGTTCTTGAGAGGTCACTATAGATCTGGATCTGTTCTCCTTGATACGAGATCTGGTTAATCTCTCTGCTTTTAGACAGGATTTTCTCTTTAGTGTTGTAAGAGTGGAAGTGTGCGATCACATCCCGGCGCCTCCTGGGGTCCTCCTGTCTCGGGCCCAGGGCTCTCTGGGCTCGATCTAGCTCCATATCCTCTCTTTTCATTTCTGGGGCCAAGATCTGGAAGAGGTCCTGCAGGTAGGGTGTGAGGGCTTCTGCTATGATTGTTTCAGGTATGTTTCGGAACCTTAAGTTCTGGCGTTGGTCCCGATTTTCTTGGTCCTCCAGACCATCTTTCAGCAGTGCAATTTCGTGGTTCAGTCTGTTAATCTCATCCTCTGCTGAGGACTGCACCGCCTCGACTTCCTCCACCCTGCCCTCCAGGGACTCCGTTCTTTGAGTGATTTCGTTGAGATCCTGCTTTATCTTGCTGATCGCGCTATTCAAATCCTCGTTGACGCCTTTCCTCAGCTCACTAAACATCTTGTTCATGTAGTCTTCTAGGAAGTCCTTAGTAATAAGGTGGCTTGTGCTAATATGCTCCAGCAGTGGTTGCTCGTGGGCGGGAGCACCTGCCATGCTGGTTTCGGCGCCATCTTGACTCTCCTCCTCCCGGTCTGTCTGGTGCTTCGTCGGCGCAAATTATGTGGAAACGGTTTCCGAGGGTTTTTTTTGTTGTTGCTTTGCCATCCTGGCTCGTGGCTGGTGCTGCCCTCGCGTTTCTCCGGCGTTTTTGGGTGGTTTTTAGCTCTGTCTATCGCCTTTTTAATGGAGGGGGATCAGGAGCTCCGCTTTAGGCTGGCATGTGCGGTGACGTTACCGGAAGTCCGGCACTGCTCTTTAAATGATAGTTGAGCATTGATGTCAAAAATAGGAACTGTTTTAGACAAATGAGTGTCTGGTATTACTTGATTGAGAAAACCACCTGAATCAACATTATTTTCTTTTTGTCTGAAAAATCTTTTTAGAGATCATTTCCTTGTAAATTTGTATAAGTCCACGGTTGTGGAAAACAAGTCAAAGTTTTTGCTAGGTGCAAACGTAAGTCCAAGATCAAGAACTTCAATTTCTGATTTACTTAGAATATATTTTGAAATATTTATCAAATTAGTTTCTTCTAGCTCTGGTACCTCATTTACTTTGACGAAGCTGACCACCAGTTTATATCTGGATCTTCTCCGTCTCCTTCTTCGTTTTTTGACGGTTGCTTAGTAGATGTTATCTTCGATTATTGCATCTACTAAGCAACCGTCAAAAACGAAGAAGGAGACGGAGAAGATCCAGGTATAAACTGGTGGTCTGCTCCGTCAAAGAAAATGAGGTACCAGAGCTAGAAGAAACTAATGTGATAAATATTTCTAAATATATTCAAAGTAAATCAGAAATTGAAGTTCTTGATCTTGGACTTACGTTTGCACCTAGCAAAAACTTTGACTTGTTTTCCACAACCGTGGACTTATACAAATTTACAAGGAAATTATCTCTAAAAAGATTTTTCAGACAAAAAGAAAATAATGTTGATTCAGGTGGTTTTCTCAATCAAGTAATACCAGACACTCACTTGTCTAAAACAGTTCCTATTTTTGACATCAATGCTCAACTATCATTTAAAGAGCAGTGCCATTTACAGGACTTATCGGAATTATTGCTTGAACAAAAACAAACCTGTGAAGATTCCATACAGAACTTTCTGGGAAGAAAAGATTCTGGTCTGAAAAGACAGTCTACATTTTGCCCCACATTTCTAAGAGGCCATGCCATTGATGTCTTTCAAGCATCAGTGCAGAGGGATCTGAGACTCTTATCACAAGGCATTTCTACAATGAGTTTCAATAGACAACCCACTACCAACCTTACCCTTGTTCAGCGTAATGCACTTTAAAGCATTCAAGAAAACAACGCTATTATAATTAAAAAAGCTGACAAGGGAGGCGCAGTAGTGGTGGTTGACTATGACTATTACATTAATGAGGCTTTACGTCAGCTGAGTGACCATGATTCTTATGTATTGTTAAAATCTGATCCCACTCTTGCCTTTTCACAGGAGCTTGATGAGCTCTTGGATTTAGGCAAAATACTACAAGTTTTGTCAGCTAATGAATTTGATTTTCTGAAATGTAAATGCCCTGTTATCCCAATCTTCCATCACCTACCCAAAATACATAAGTCTCTCATTGCTCCACCCGGAAGACCCATTGTCTCGAGCATTGGGTCCCTCGGCGAGAGCCTTTCTATTTATGTTGATCATTACCTACAGCCTTTGGTTTCTGCTCTCCCCTCTTATCTTCTGGACACATCTCATGTACTTTCTATCTTTTCAGAGTTCACTTGGGCACCCCATTACTTGTGGGTCACATTAGATATGACCTCGCTCTACACCAGTATTTCACACACACACGGTCTTACATCTGCACGTTTCTTCTTGGAGACACACTCTGATCTTTCACCGGCACATATCACTTTTTTGTTGGACAGTATTTCTTTTCTCTTGACACATAACTATTTTATGTTTGCGGGTAGTTTCTATCTCCAAACACGTGGCACAGCAATGGGAACATGCTTTGCCCCCTCTTATGCCAACCTGTTTATGGGTTGGTGGGAACAGAGCCACGTGTTTGGGGATGGGAACCCCTTCAGACATCTCATAGTTACTTACCACCGGTTTATAGATGACCTTATTTTAGTTTGGCAGGGCACTATCACTCAATTGCATGCTTTCATTTCTTACCTCAATAATAATTCATTTAATCTTTTATTCACTGCCCAGCACTATCACCATCACATTTCTTATCTTGATCTCTGTTTATATGTTGATTTAGATATGAGAGTTCATACTGACATATACAGAAAACCCAATGCTCGTAACACTCTACTACATGCCACAAGCTCCCATGATAGAAATTTGTTCAAAGGTTGTCACGGGAGACTCCTGTGGCGGGTAGGATCTCGGTGGCCGGAACAGCACGAGCGTAGTAGGGGTCACAAGCAGAGGTCCGAGGCAGGCGGCAGGCAGCAAAGTCAGGTACAAGCAGGGGTCCGAGGCAGGCGGCAGGCAGCGAAGTTAGGTACAAGCAGAGGTCGGCAACGAGGAGACTGGAACAGGACAGGCGGGGCAGGACAGGGACTAAGAACAGGGAGCAGGGACTGAGACCGGGGAGCAGGAATAACCAGGGACAAGCCAGATTACTAGCAAGGACCTTTACTGTGAGCAGACTACAATACAGGTACAGGTACAGGAAACAGGTCAGGATCAAAGACAGGCATGAGCATACTGTAGGAGTCTGACTAGCAAGCAAAGGCAAAAGCAACAGACAGGAAGCAAGCTATAAAGGACAGAGACAGGAGCAACAAGAAGACAGACAGAGGAACCCAGAGCCAACAGAAGACAGCAGCACACCCAGTGGACAAGGAAGCTATGGCTAGGCAGGAGGTCTAGGCAATCCTGACATTACTCCCCCCTCTCAAGAGCGTTCTCCGGACGATCCTCCAGGCTCTTCCCGGAGGCCTTGATGAAATGGCGACTCAAGGTGACCCACCTCTGGTGGCTTGTCAGTGGGCAGAGGGTACTCCACAGGTACATTTGGTGCAGCAAGGAACCTCCAAATGGGTGCGTTCAACCCAAAAGCAGGGGCAGAGAAGCCAGTAGATCCTCCTGACAACCCTCCTGGTTTAGCAAGGTGTCCCTGATGGAAGGCCGACTCACGATGGCCTTCGGACAACACTCCAAGTTTTGCAGGAACATAGGGATCAGCAACAACTCCGGACAACCTTCCAGGCTCTTCAGGGAAATCTTGATGGAAGGCCAACTTAATGTGTACGTCAAGTGCTGATGGGAAATCTGTGAGAGGTGCATTTATCCTTATCGCAAGAGCGTTGGCATCAGCATCAAGAATATTAGGCATAGCAAGGAACTTCACCAGGGATCCGTCTAACGTCATAGCAGGGGCATCGGACACAGATACATCAGGCTCTTCACATGCGGCAGAGGGGACATATTCACTTTCCGTGGTCTCTTTTTGTGACCAATATATCTCTTTTAGTTTTGGCATCTGGAACTTCCCAATGGATACGTTCAACTCCATTGCAGAGGCATGGACATCAGGAATGTGGGCATCAATGACGGGTGCAGACTTTTCACATGTGTAAGTGGGAACATAGAATTCACGCTCCATGGTCTCCTTTTGTGACTGCCGTTTTGTGGTATCACCTAAAGTCTCATTAAGACCAGCTATTTGATTTTTCAGCTCTTGAAGCTGTCCTTCTGCACTTCTTTTTCCACTCAATGCAGTTGTTAGTTCGGCATCTTTGGAGTTGAGTCGCGACTCCATATCTCCCAGCTGACTCAGAGTAAAGCTTAAATATGTTTCATCTTCTTCATTTCTGATCTGCAGCTGCCGGTACTCCTTCCGGGCATTGTCCAGCTCCAGCTGCAGCCGGACCTTATCACGGGCTGTGTGGTCCAATAATTTGCAGGCATCAGCCATTTTGACCTCATAGCGCTGTGTCAGGCCAGCCACTTGACAGACGGAAACCTTCTCTCTCTCCTCCTTTTTGGCAAGCTGTGTCTTGAGCTCAGCGATCTGCGCCTGCAGCGCTGTGAGCTGCTGAGATGTGTGTTCAGCTGCTAGCTTTAGCTCTTCCTCCAGCGAGGCTCTGGTTATGCTCAGTGTGGCCTTCAGCTCCTCATGCTGTTCTTTGGGGACACACTGGGTACTCAAATAATCTTGCATCATACTTATTTTGTAGGCAGTCTGGAAACTTTCTTCCTGCAGAACTCGCTGCTTTTCTTCAGCATTTACCCATTTCTCTTTGGTGTCCTGCAGATGTGTACGCAGTTCTCGCAGCTGACTCTGCAGCATATTTTCTGCTTGTGTGCGCCGCTCCAGGGAGACACGTTCTTCTTGCAGCACTCTCTCTGCATTCTGCAGTGCTGTCTGCACGTCTAACTTTTCCTGGGCCAACTGTTTCTTCTCCTCTCCTAATTCATGGAGCTTCTTATCTCCTTCACTGACTTGGACATAGAGATTCTTGCACTCCTGGGTTACCATTTCAAAACTGCTATTTAACCCTTCGAAGATCTCTCTCAAAGAACGTAGTTCTGTGTTGAAGTGGCAATTCTTCTCCTCAGAGGCTTCCAATTTTGTGCCAACTTGAGCCATGAAACTCTGGTACTGCGCATTATCAGCATAGGCCTTCTCTAGCTTACTTGACAGGATTACCCTGTCCCTCTCCAACTGCTCTCTTTCTTTCTCCTGGAGAACACACTTAGCAATTGCTGAAGATAGACAGCTTTGTAGTGCAGTCTTGGCCTCTTGCTCCTTATCTAAACGTTCATAAAGACAATCAATCGCTTTCTGTGCAGCTTGCAGCGTCTGAGTAGGGGCATCTTTCTTTTCTTCCACTATTCTTGGGATACGTCTGTGAGTTGCCTTAAGCTGCAGCATATCTCTTTCATCAAATGCAGACTCTGAGGTTAAATTTTCATTCTTAATTCCTTCTGCAACTTCCACAGTAATGCCTCCCTTCTTTTTCTTCTTCCTTGCTTTGAGAAGTTCTGAAGAATCAGTGGTACTGTGTTCACATTTACTGCTCAAGACTGTTTGAGTGGGAGCCATAATTAAACCACACTTCCTAAGACACCAGTAAAGAGGAAATGTGTTTTTAAAGCAGACGAATTAGAATGAACAACAGGAATATTAGACACAGAGAGACACAAGATAGGAGAGCTGACCCTTTGAGACTTTAACATCAGTCACAGAGATTATAAATGCAAGTAAAAAACATAGACAGAGAAACCTGCAGTTATATCTGAATCTTTCAGGCATAAGGCGTAGGGATATCATACAGACAAAGAAAACCTGCAGTTACATCTAAATCTTTATGCATCAGGCGTAGGGATATCATATAGACAAAGAAAACCTGCAGTTGAATCTGAAACTTTTGATATCAGGCATAGAAATATCATAGACAGCAGGAAACTAATCCAGAGAAAACTTGTAGTTAGATCTGAAACTTTTGACATAGGAATATCAGACAGAGAACCCTGCAGTCAAATCTGAAACCTTTGATATCAGGCGTAGGGATATCATAAATTGCAGAGAAACAAACTTTAGGGGAACTTGCAGGTAAACCTGAAACCTTAGAACCAATCATATGAAAAACTATAGATGCAAGAAAATCAAAGCATGTAGCAACAAAATAATGGGAGCACTTTTGTCTTTTGAAATGAAGACCCTGTGAACAGCAGTAAATCAAGGTAACCGTCTTAAATAGAAATGTGAGTCTGAAAATCTGCAGTGGCCCACCCACAATGCAGAGACAATTCTTGTCCAGGTAATGAAAGTCTGAAAATGGCAAAAACAGGTACTGCAGGGAGGGTTTTTTTTTTTTTTTTTTTTGTAAAAGGGAATTCTTCTCAGGGAGAAAGTGGCACAAAAAACCCTGCAGAAACCTTTGCAAAAATAAACATCTCAAAGAAAGCTGCAATAGTCGGTAGCAACAGTTCTAGTCTCAGAAAAAATGTTTTTTCGTTATGAACGCAATAATTCTTGCAGAACACTTAGCAGCAACAACAAAAAAAAACCTTTCAAAATCCCAACTTGGATTTCCAAAAAAGAAACGAAAGTACTTATCTTCAACCATGCGGATGTGGTCTGCTGCAGCAGGCAGGAAAAGGTGCAGGCAGAAGAAGAATCTGTTCCAGCGAGATCCAGAAGTGGCCTTTGCTTTCTGTCACGGGAGACTCCTGTGGCGGGTAGGATCTCGGTGGCCGGAACAGCACGAGCGTAGTAGGGGTCACAAGCAGAGGTCCGAGGCAGGCGGCAGGCAGCGAAGTCAGGTACAAGCAGGGGTCCGAGGCAGGCGGCAGGCAGCGAAGTTAGGTACAAGCAGAGGTCGGCAACGAGGAGACTGGAACAGGACAGGCGGGGCAGGACAGGGACTAAGAACAGGGAGCAGGGACTGAGACCGGGGAGCAGGAATAACCAGGGACAAGCCAGATTACTAGCAAGGACCTTTACTGTGAGCAGACTACAATACAGGTACAGGTACAGGAAACAGGTCAGGATCAAAGACAGGCATGAGCATACTGTAGGAGTCTGACTAGCAAGCAAAGGCAAAAGCAACAGACAGGAAGCAAGCTATAAAGGACAGAGACAGGAGCAACAAGAAGACAGACAGAGGAACCCAGAGCCAACAGAAGACAGCAGCACACCCAGTGGACAAGGAAGCTATGGCTAGGCAGGAGGTCTAGGCAATCCTGACAAAGGTATACCTCGGGGCCAATTTTTACACATCCGTAGAAACTGTTCCAGCATTGAGGATTTTGAAATTAGATCATTGGAGATGATTGAGAGATTTGAGGCGAGGGGATATGATCCCGTTATTCTCCAAGAGGCTTATCAAAGTGCAAAATTAGAGCCCAAAGACAATCTTATTCAACCACGTGGTACTGTTTCAACCAACTGCCACCTTTTTTTTATTACCATGTTTAGCAACCAGGCATATGATATCAAAAGGATTATCAAAAAGAACTGGCACATATTGGCCACTTACCCTTTTCTTAAGGATATGGTGACTCATGATCCAAGAGTGGTCTTTCAAAGATCTCAAACAATGGGTAATTTGATATCACCAAGTGTGCCTAGATTGATTTTAAGACCAAAGGATTTTTTTCCTAACCTAACTGGTTGCTATCCCTGCCACCATTGTAAAATGTGTAAATATCTTGTTAAGACCAAAACTTTTTCAGGGTCTGATGGTACTAGGGTGTTCAACATATTGTCATGCATAACATGCAATACAGATCATGTTATCTATATGCTCATGTGTGGCTGTAACAAACGATATGTGGGTTTAACTACAAGACCATTAAAGCAACGCATACTTGAGCATATGAGATTAATTATTCAAAAAGACCAGCTACACCCAGTTTCGAAACATTTTGACATTTGTCAGAAAGGGAGTTTGATGAACTTCAAATGTGTTGCACTGGAATCTGTTAAGCTACACTATAGGGGTGGAGATAGAGGCAATCTGCTTCACAGACGTGAGGCATTTTGGATATTTACACTCAATACCTTAGTACCCAATGGGTTAAACATTGACTGGGACTTAAAAAGCTTCCTATAAAAATGTTTTTTTACCCTTTTATTTTATTCACTTTAGTTACAATCAATTTATAAGTAATTGTTCATTATTATTGTATTTCACGTTCATTATTGTGGAGCAATCTGTGAATAAGTATTGTAGTATACCTTTCAGTCCCAAGTTCAATGTAGCTATTTCCATCCATAGTGTACTGCACAGATTCCAGATTTGGTTTCAGGATAATCCCTGCCAGGTTATGATGTATTCTGTTTAATTTAATTTATCCTTTTATGATTGTATCTGATATTGAATGTTTTTCAACTTATTGTCCATTTTAGGATATATGTGTATTGAACCATGTGTTAGAGTTTTGTGTACTTGATTCTACACATTAGTGATAAATTACTGCACATGTTCCTTGCACAATGGCCTTTTTTTTATATAGTTAGTTAATCCTTATTAAGTAAATCTGTTTGCCCACTTAAAGTTATAAGCATCTATTGGACACAATCACTGTTAAACTCATTATACTTTTTTATTTACTTTATTTTGAAGAGTTAAAATTGTCCTTGCTGTTTCTACTGCAGGGAAGTTTTTCTTTTCTGTTTTTCTTTTTCTTCTCCGTTCTTCTCCTTTTCTTCCTGCAAGACAAGATTAATTAATTATTTAAAACAGCTGTCTTGCATGACGGGGAGTGTGTTAAATACCCAGGGCCTCCCCCATCTCGTCACTCCTTGAAAAAGCGCCATAGTAGGCGTGAAACGCGTGGGAGAGTAGTTTGTGCTGTTTGTTTTTTGTTTTTATGTAGTTCAATAAAGAAGCATTTTTAACCTCTTTGCTGGTGAGTTCTTACCTTTTTTCACGGAGCGGATGGACCACCGATCCTTACCCTTTCTTGCTGTCACGTAAGAGGATCAACGTTCACCCCCGGATGCAGATGCAGAGGGAGACGCTTCTCAAGCAGCGTCAGGACTGTAGCTGGAAGGAGGGGGAGCAGAGCGGTGATACATCGTGAGTAACTTGTACTCCACACCGGGCACAGAAGCCGGGGCTAGGGAGACTGAGTGAGTACATTTTGTCCCCAATGTGATAGCCCTCTCATGCTTCACCTTGCTATTGGATTATTACAGTCTTACAACCCATATGTTCCGGCGTCAACTCCATTAAGTATTGATTTATGATTTTGCCGTTCTAGGCATTATTGACCTATACTCTTAGAGCTCATACACGGTTGTTGTCTCCAGTGAACAGAAAGGTTCAGAACGCTAGCAGGGGGAAAAAAAGCATCATGTACGCTGTGGCTGTTTTGAGCTATTTTGAGCAGGTACGTTAAAAAATGGCCTCAAGGCCTTAGTGCATCGCGTCCCCGGCTTCCCTTTTTAACGAACCTGCTTTTTGGCCAAATCAGAACGCAGAGCCATTGAGCTTAGTGCATAGCCCCCTAGTACCTAATGCCAACGGCACCATTCATAATTAGTACAGACCAGAGTCCCATCATAGTGAGGAGAAAAACAGGGTACAGCGACCCATAAAGTAGACTCACTTTTATTTCTCCTGGAGTATCCAACAGCAGACGATTAATAGGCGTGCAATCTCCCAGGTAAGCAGCAGGAACAGGCAGAAAAAATGGCAGTGGACTGCCAGAAGGAACAGAAGGAGGCTCACGGTTTGCAAAAGCTAAAGTTATTTATTGCATAAAAAATGGACCAATTGTCCCCCCTAAGCCACAGCACAAGTCCACCAACGCGTTTCGGGCAATATGCCCTTTCTCAAGGTGTACATAACGCTATAAGAAATGGACAGTGCAACCAATTGGATTGCTTCTCCTCATAGACGAGTCCTGATTGGATAACAGGATCGCGTCATATCAACCAACTTTATTGAAACGAACACATCCCTCCCTTCAATGCAAGGGACATGAACTTAAGGATGATGCCCTCCGATTGGTGCACTAAACCCTGGAACAATTACAACTTTATTAAATGTAACACTTAACAACTTATCTTAAAAAACATCCGTGACGTCAGAAAACCAGCTTCCACCCTTAGTGCAAAAAGAAAAAAAGAGAACATAATACACACAAACGTTTTTCAAAGGGAAAAAATAATAAAAAAGGAATATCAATATTAATAATATTACTAATAAATAATATACAAAATTAAAAAGAAAAACAAGAATTAAAATTAAAAAGTGCTATTAGGGGGGCGTGGCTTGGAGCTCAGGCAAGATGGACGTGTAGTGCTTAAGCTCCCGGACAGCAAAACCACAAGCTTTATCCATCACAGGGCATCGTTGCTCTAATTACCAAAAAAGACACAGGTATAGAGTGTAGTAGAGCTGGGGATCACTACAAACTGAGATTTGTACAAATCGGACTATATTTGTGGAAATTACCCACTTATGAGGCCTACATGGTGAGGCTGCATGTAGACCTACTGTAGACCGAAGAGACATGAGGCCTTGCAGTATCATACGGATAAACAGACACTCAATAAAACCATAAAATCAGGCATCCAAACACAGATGCCAAGTACAACATATCTGACTTTATCACAGCGCAGAAGGGTATAAGAAGAGAGCTGAAAAACGTGAGTTGGATTCTGCCCCTCTCCTCCTGAGGCCCAGGAGACTAAACAGGCGAGCTGACTCGTGGGTCTGTCCCCCCGACCCCCCTTCAAACAATTAAACTGGAACCTGGTCTGCCTCCCACTCCTGTCAACCCAAATTTCTCTTCCTGTGCCTGGGCACCCATCCTCCCACGGGTCTCTCGGCTGTAGCAGAGCTGTCAACTTCCAAGTCTGTCTCCCTATTCCCAAGCGCTGCACACCCCCTGTCACTCGGCGCCCTTCCACCTAGGGGTCTCACGGGTGCTGCGAGCTGTACCCACACCTGAGCCTCGGTCCCCCTGGGCCTGATCGCCCTTCCTCACGAGTGCTGCAGTCTGTCCCCCGCCTGAGTCTAACTCCCCCTGCGCGCACTGGAGGAAGAAGTGAGTGAGTAGCCAGCAGACTATCAGCGGGACATGGCATCTAAAATGGCTGCCATTGCCCTGTGAGGGAGAGAGAGCCGAGTACCGGACATACCTTCCCCCGGCCGGCGGTCCGTCAGAGCGCGCCTTCCTGCACCGTGGTCCTTTGCTCCCCCCCCACCTTCTGGCGTCCCTACAGGGAGGGTGGGACTGAGGCTACCGGTGGGGCCTGCGGTGGTGGCGGGGGGCTCAGGTGCGGCTGGAGGCTAACTAACATGGCCGCCATGGCGCTGTAGCTGCACGCCGCACTTACCTCTCCCGGCCGGCAGTAAATCCGACCAGCGCGCCTTCCCGCTATTCCCCCCTGCCTCCCTGTGCTGCCTTCGATCTGCCTGCACTGTTGCTGAGAACAGCTGCTGCCCGGATCGGAGCTGCCTGGATCCCTGCGTTTCAGCCTGCGTGTCGGCCAAATCCAAGATGGCCGCCGCAGGTTGGATTTAAAGGTATATCTCCCCCCAGGCACATAAATAAATAAAAAACACTAAAACACAAAAAACACCCAGCCTGGGGAACACACAAGCATATGCAACCACTGAAAAACTGAAAAACAGGGCTCTGAGTTGTTTTCCAACACACTCTCTCCCCATCCCTAATCCTAACAATAAAAAAAAAATGTGAAGGATCATGGTGCTTCAGGAATGAGGGGGTTTATGTCAATGTAAAAAGTCAAAACGAAACTTACATCACCCAAACAATATCAGCTTCAACTATAAGCCTACGACCAATAACAATAAATATGCCACCTACGAAAACACCAAAAAAAAAACCCGCGGGAGGCCGCACTCTTCTTTAAAAAAACAAAGACAGGAAGTAAAGATAAAGACGGGTCTATCGCTGGCGAAGACGCAGAACCAGAACCCGACTCCGAAGAACAGATAGATACTCCGCTTACTCGCAAAGAAATGTTGCGGTTTCTTCAAGACATCAAAAGTTCCTTCCGCTCCGAGATGCAGAGTTTCCGTCAGAGTGTCAGAGAGGAAATAGCGTCTATAGGAAACAGTATCGTGGACTTGGAGGAGAAAGTGGACACCACCGCCTCTGCCCAGGAGATCCAAGCCCAAGAAATCCACGAGTTAAAAATGCAAGTTAAAACAATTTTCGAAAAATTGGAAGACACGGAAAACCAATCAAGACGCAATAATCAGCGGATCAGGGGAGTCCCGGAGGAAGTGGACAATGCTCAATTGGACGCATATCTCATCCAGCTCTTTGGGTCTTTGGTACCAGAAATGACGGAGGACAAACTCCAGATGGACAGAGCACATAGACTGCCTAGATCTAGAGGCCTGGACCCAAAAAAACCACGAGATGTGATTACACGTCTACACTACTTTCGTAGCAAGGAGGAGATACTGAGAGCCGCTAGATCTGTTCCAAGGATAGAAGAAGACAACGTCCAGCTTCTCATTTTCCCAGATTTGGCTGAAACCACGTTGAACAAGCGTAAAATGTTCGCTCAGGTCACAAACACACTGAGAAATCGTAAAATACGCTACCGTTGGGGTTTTCCATGCAAGATAATATTTACCTACCAAGAACAAACACATATATTTCTCGCTCCAGAAGAAGGTGAAGAGAAATTGCGAGCAATGGGTCTCCATGAGCCAGAGGACATGGAGGCCTCCCAGCAGGCCCAGCCCCCACCTAAACAACAACGCCCAGCATGGGTAATGACCCCGACTTCACGAAGAGAAAAGAACCAGCCCGCTTGAAATTTGGAGCTGATCATTTATTGAGTTTCCAGTTAATTTTACAGACTGGCGGAATGTTGTTCGGAACATAAGGCACAGCTGAACTTGTTGTTTACTCCAGATAAGCTCTTTTTCTTGAACAGGAGTGGAGACACCTGGCGTCAATTCACTAACTTGAACCACTCCCAATGACCAAGGCGCTCTGGTTATCAAGAATCTCCCGAAGATAACTTCCCATACTGTGAAAGGTTTTAGTTTTAAAATACAGGCTAACACGAGGGTTGCTTTGGAAATGTTTTATTCAAAATTGACTGTTTCTAAATGGACCGAAAGTCCCAAAACACATAGAAACTGATAGACAGCCTGATCTAAGTTTAATGTTGTGTGCAGTTGACACATGTTGGACGGGGTTGGGGGTTTTCGGACTCGGTCCTCGGGGGCTGTCGGCGGGCCGGCCTCTGTGGGTGTCCCTGTTTTGGTGCGGGTGGCCCGAACGGTGGCTCTGTCTTTGACTGGGTCGCTGGATGGGCCGCCTGTGCTGGGGGGCGGCCCGCTGGTGGCTCTTGGGGCGCGGATTTGGACACCCTGGGCCTAATTCGAAACCGTTTCCTGGGTAAAGGTATGTCCTGGTTGCAGGATATCTATGTTATTTATTCTTTGCACTGTTCCGTTTGTGTTTCTCCTCCCCTATAGACTAAATATAGATTTTGAGATGGCCGAGCACTGGATGCCAGTCTGATCTACTCAATGAGAGAAAACTAAGGAAAGATAAGGTGATGTAAATAGTTACGATGTTTCATTTCCACCTCGTTTTTCTGTATCCTGATGTGTAAGACTACACACACAATCCGCCCCGTACTTACCGGGGTGTTGCTTTTGCTTTTGTTTTCTGAAAATTTGGCTCCCAAACAAAGGAGCACTGTGGCATTAAGCCGTTGGGCTGCAACCCGCCCCCCACAGGTTTGCGTATCCCGTGACTGTGATACACTCGCATCACGGGACCTGAGATGGTTGGTCCCCCCAAACATAGTTTGGAAACCGGGGTCCTCTTTTTACCCCACCCTACCTTGTCCACCCTCCCCCCACACCTAGTTTTACAAGCATGTGTTACTGCAGAAAGTGAATATGTGTATCTCTCAAGGTGTATGTTCACGATTCAGACTGTTTACAATAGTTAAGACTCTGTTTCGTCTGCTATATATATGTCATCACTCTGTTCACCTGTATCATAGACCTTTCAAGCATCACTATGCCGATTAATATAATTTCCCAAAACACCAAGGGCCTCAATACCCCCCGTAAGAGACGAATAGCCCTTTCAGAGGCCAAAAGACTAGCAGGAGATATCATTTTATTACAAGAAACGCATCTGAAAAAGGAGGATCAATCACTGCTGTACAGTAGCGACTACCCTCTAATCTATCACTCATCATCCCATACAAAAAAAATGGGGTGGCTACACTTTTCCACAAAAATCTAAATTTCAAAGTAGACAAAATTAAAAATGACCCTGCTGGGAGAATTCTGATTGTTACAGGATTACTAGACTCTACCCATCTGACAATAGCTAACATATATGCCCCTAATGAAAATCAAGAATCCTTTTTCCAGGAGCTCACAAATTTAATAAACTCTGTCCAGAAAGGTTTTCTAATTCTTGCAGGGGATTTAAACGCAATCATGGACCCAAATTTAGATAAATTACCCAGTCTCCCACTACCACCAAAGATAGCTCCCTCAACTCGTGGTCTCGTATCCATGACCAAGGATCTGATGGTGGTAGACTCCTGGAGATTAATGAACAACAAAGAAAAAGATTTCTCCTTCTTCTCTCACCCCAGAACAGTTATTCACGTATAGACTATATTTTAATTGACCAACAAATTAGCGGTAACATTTCCTCCGCAATAATTGCCCCCTCTGCTTGGTCAGACCATTCTACAATTATAACTAAACTGGATGGCCTCACCACCAAAAACAAAACGAGGTTGTGGTCCTTAAATGAATCATTATTGTCGAACCCACAAAATCTCCAACAATTGGAAGAGGAACTGGTCCAATATTTTGATATAAATAACACCCCTGACGTTTCCCCTTTTACCTATATCAAGGAAAAACATGAACAAGGTGGATTAAAAAACTAGCTGTGTTGCAACTAAGTTATATACAAAAAAAAGTTAAAAATAAAAACCTCTAAACATGATTAAAAAAATGTGCAAGAAAAGTAAATTTAAAGACATATTACACATTTTTTTAATCATGTTTAGAGGTTTTTATTTTTAACTTTTTTTTGTATATAACTTAGTTGCAACACAGCTAGTTTTTTAATCCACCTTGTTCATGTTTTTCCTTGATATAATGGTACCCTTTATTAAGCATTAGTTTAGTTTAATATAGCTTTATTTCGTTTAAATATGCTTGTCCAGTTAGCAGCAATGTATTTTGTTCTGCTGGAATGGTCAATAAAGCTTTGTTATTGTGTTCCTATGTTTGCCCACATCCAAAATGGCCACACTGCCTTTGGTACTTCCTTTTGCCCTTAGATCGGCACTGAGTCGCTCTGTTATGACGTCATCAGGTTCTGATTTTTGGCGCGAAATGGCCCACAGGTAAGAGGGTATATAATGGATGTTATCACATTGTGTTTTATCCTTGAAAAAGAACGCTGCGACGTTCGAAATGCATTGGATGGGTCTTTTGCCACATTAAAGTGCCCTTTTAATCATTTTTTTGTTCTGGTTTTTTCCTGCTCCGTTTGTGCTGGTGCGCTTTTTGGTCTCCCTTTTCCCTGTATTGCATTGAGTAGCTGCACAGCTTGCCTGCCTGCCCTACCAGGATGTGAGTATTTGCATATTTTTCAGGGGAACCTGCCAATGAGACATATGGTGAGTGGGTTGCACCACACACCACCTGTCTTCAGGAGGATAGTACCCATTATATGACACAATAGGTACTATATCAATTGTTAGTACCCTGGTACAGTGGTCTGGCTTATTATCATTTTGAGATATACCTGCATTTGAGCGCTTCAGCTATTTTCCATAAAGCTAGGATCCATAATAAATATACTAAGAATGGAAAGATATCAAATAGCCCCAAAGTTATAAGTGACGCTTTTAAGGAATATTATACATTTCTTTACAATCTGCCTGGCCCAGTGGAAGAATTGGCTAAAAACAAAAAAGCGAAAAAAATTCAAAACTTTCTAACTCAATGCCGGCTCCCCACGCTGGAACCAGAAGATATACTAAATCTTGAAAAAACTATAGAACCCCCTGAAATCTTGGAGGCTATAAAATCTTTGAAAAATGGGAAGGCCCCTGGTCCAGATGGATTTTCAAATCTTTACTACAAAAAATTCTCCATAATACTCCTCCCACACTTAACCAAAGTATTTAATGAGATGCTTCTAGGCCTCCCCCCACCCAGAGATATGCTACGAGCAACCATAGTAGTAGTCCCAAAAGATGGAAAAAAAACCATGATGTGCTCTAGCTATCGACCTATATCATTATTAAATACAGATCTAAAATTATACGCGAAAATTTTGGCCACTAGATTAAACAATATTCTTCCAAGATTGATCCATCCGGACCAGGTTGGTTTTGTCTTGGGCAGACAAGCACTTGACAACACAAGGAGGACGGTGAATTTAATACATGTAGCAAAACAAACCTCACGCTCATCATTATTACTTTCACTAGACGCTGAAAAAGCTTTTGATCGGCTGGATTGGCAGTTTATGAAGGCCACACTCTCACAAATGGGTTTCACTCCCAAAATCTTAAACAGCATAAACACATTATACTCTGTTCCAACAGCCATAGTAAAAACGAATAACTCCTTGTCTGACCCTTTCCCAATATCGAACGGAACCAGACAGGGGTGCCCACTGTCCCCCTTGTTGTTTGCTTTGGCAATTGAACCACTAGCCTGCCAAATAAGAAGGAACCCCAATATCACGGGTATCAATGTTGGATAGAAGGAATTCAAGATAGCTCTCTATGCGGATGACATACTATTGACGCTCTCAAACCCTCTTATCTCCCTCCCCAACCTTTTCCAAGCTCTATCGGAGTTTGGCTCCCTCTCAGGATACAAAATTAACCACTCTAAATCTATGGCTCTGAGCTTAAACCTTCCCAAGGATATGGTAAAGTTACTTCAACTTAATTTTGACTTCAAATGGAACCCGACCCACATTAAATATTTAGGGGTTCAAATAACAAAAGACTACTCATCCCTATACAAAACAAACTTTAAACCTTTATTTGACCAAGTTGCAAAAGACTTGTCCACCTGGAATCCATATATCATCTCTTGGTTCGGAAGGATCGCCACTATTAAAATGAACATCTTACCTAGAATACTGTACCTCTTCCAAACTCTCCCAGTTAAGATATGTCAGAAGGACCTAAACAATATTAAAAATAAAATTCTGAAATTTGTATGGCAACATAGACGTCCTAGAGTCCGCAAAGATATCCTTTATAAATCTAAGCTAGAAGGAGGCTTAGCCCTCCCAAATCTACAAAAGTACTATAGAGCGGCACAACTAGGGCAACTACAGTAGTTAGTTGGCATTCAAACCCAACCGAAAAAAGATGGGTTGAACTAGAAGAATCGATCTGCTCCCCATGCGAAATTAAGACTCTCCTCTGGCTTAATAGAAAATCTAGACCAGCTGAGGTTTACACAAATCCGGTGTTATCTTTTGCATGTAATCTTTGGGACTCCCTTAAAGTTAGGTTCCAACTGACTGGTACCCCATCCCTCATGCAACCCCTGTTTTCAGATCCCTCCCTCCATCCCTTTTTACACTAATAACCAACAATCCAACCTTTGGGTCCAAAAAGGACTCCTAAGAGTTAATGATATTCTCACCAAAGGTAAAGTCCCTCCGTTCATCTCGTTACAAACGAGCCACGATATTCCCTCCACTGAATTCTTCAGATTTCTCCAAGTTAGGCACTATATCCAATCCATCTACAAGCCAAACCAACCACATGTGTTAATGCTATATGAAGACTGGTGTGTACGTCAGCCTGTTATGAAGGGCATTACTTCCAGGCTATACCATAGTTTGACGCCTGTCAAAAATAGCCAAATCCCTGATAAATATATGACATCCTGGGAGGAGGAGTTAAATACCAATTTGGACCTTGATGTCTGGAAAGATGTCTGGGAGGCTACCTCCAAAAATTCTTCCTGTGTGGTGATTAAGGAGAATATTTACAAGCTAATATATAGATGGTATATGACTCCTACCAGGTTGAACTCCTTTCTCCCGGGTGTCTCTCCTTTATGTTGGCGTGGTTGTGGCGAAAGGGGTAATATACTGCACATATTTTGGTCGTGTCCAAAAATTCAGCGAACATGGAGGGAAGTGTTTGCTTTAATACACAGGGTTCTGGGAATCACTGTCCTACAGGACCCGATATATACAGTCTTGGGAAAACCAATGGCCAATTGTAACAAAAAAGAAATTAAAGTTATCTCCCAAATTCTAAATGCTACTAGATGCACCATCGCCAAAAACTGGAAACAACCGTCTTCCCCATCCCTTAACCAAATCAATAACAAAATCTGGCATATAGTCTACATGGAAAAACTCACTGCCTACCTAATTGGTTCCACTTCACAATTCTCCGAAACATGGGCCCCTTGGTTTAGACATGCAGGTCTATCCCCTTATTTAGACTAGGTTATTCTGAAAAGAGTGATTTATGACTTATGATTTATGATTTATGTTGTAACTCGCCTGGTAGTTAATATGTTACGTGGTTTCAAATGCTGTCCCCTTCCCATACTCTCCTCCCCTCCTAATGTGTAATCAGACTATTTGCAATTCTGTACCGTTGTATTGTTCCCCCCCCCCCCTTTTTTTTCTTTTTGTACCCCTCTTACTTTTGGAAAAATGATGAATAAAAACTTAAGTAATAAAAAAAAAAAAGTGCTATTAGGTGCATGCGTGATGGCAAGGAGCATGGCTGCATAACCCATTAGCTCCGTGCCCCGCTCTGACAATAATTAAATTAAAAAAAACTTTCAAATCGACTTTTCCCACGTCAAAACACAGCAAGTTAGAGACAAAGACATAAGGATGTCAAAAAAGACCAACAAAACCCCCGAGAAGAAGGGATTGCCAGAGTACTTTGGCGGAGGAAGAACCAGCAGGGTGGCCCTCGCAATGGCGCCCACCTCCTGCACGGGCTCGGATTCGGATGATAAAGGAGAGGGAGATGCAGGAGATGACCAGGGATTATTACCGGTGAGGCGTTGCAACTTTGAGCGCCTCTACACGGATCTAAAAACGCTCCTATAAGCGGAGATTAAAGAGCTCCGCAAAGAAGTTGGGAGCCTGGCAACAAGAACAAGTGATCTGGAGGGGAGAGTGGACTCTAATACGAAATTAGTGCAAAAAAATGCAAAAACATCGGCGGATCTTCAGCTCCAGATAAATGAGCTCCGCGAGCGGCAGGAGGATTCGGAGAACCGTGACCGCCGCAATAATATTCGCCTCAGAGGGGTACCAGAAACCATAGGGGACTGTGAGGATTTCGTGTCGCGCTGGCTGGAGCACCTCTGCCTGGATAGCCCCAAAGACAGGCTAATGATGGACAGGTGCCACAGAGCGCTGAGATCACGACCGCTGCAAAATTAACAACCCAGGGACATAATTGTGCGGCTACATTACTACAGCACGAGAGAAGCGGTGCTGCAAAAAGCCAGGATTGCAACCAACGCGGAGTTTGAAGGCGCCAAGATGATGGTCTTCCAGGACTTATCCCCATCCACACTGGCAAGACGGAGAAGCCTCTGGCCTATCACTAAAATATTGAGAGACAAGGCCATGAGATATCGGTGGACCTTTCCGTTCGGACTGTTGGTGGTCCGAAATGGGCGGCCAATATCCATGAGGACCCTGGAAAAGGGAGCAATATTCCTGAAAAAAACTAGAACTGAGAGAAAACCCCTCTAGCCCAGTGGTCGAAGAAACAGCCCCGGGACCCTCATTGACAACGGTGGGGAGTCCGGCCAGAGAAGGAGCCGACCAAGGCTGAAGTAAACACAACAGTGTTAATACATATCTATGACGTTTGGGAAAGTTATAAAGTTCTACTGTTAAGATGGTTTAAAAGTTGTACTTTTGTTGGATGCTAACCTGGGATGCAAAATCTAAAGAACTGTAATATCCCCCAAATTATCCAAAGAGGGGAGAATTGTCTTACCTACACCCTATCGTGAAACGTGGATACCTGCAACAGATTTGCTTCACTTACCTCGTGGTGGTGGCATGGCGTCCAAGATGGCGGAGGCAGCCTAACCACAGTGGCACGCAGATCCAGGAAGGGCAGTTCGAGCAGGAAGAACAGCTCGAGCGGGAAGAACTGCCGAGGCTGCGTCCGCAGAGGTGAGCCACCTAATCCAAAATGGCGGAGACAGGACATGCGTCATCGGAAGGAGCCGATTGAGCGGTGGCCATCTTGGTTGAGGCAGAAGGCGCTGGGGGCAACAGCAGCAACGTCATCACAGGGTGCCGGAAGTTGCAGCGGCATCAGGGAGCCGGACAGGAGATGGAAGCGCAACGCCGAGGAGCCCTCGAGGAGGAACAAGACAGTAGACAGCACCCGTCGGACGACGTATGCAGAAGAGGAGCCAGAGTTGCACCACACTGTTTAAGCGGCGGAGGGTATCCGCGAAAGAATGGCGGGTGACAGCAAAGAAAGGGATTAAGAGGCAGATCTTAGACCGCAGCGCAAGCATGGATCATATCTAGTCGGCCGAAACAGGGGGCGCAAAATTATAGATAACCAGAGAGGCTGGTACAAACTGAACAGCCGAGGATTGCTGCGAGAAGGTTTGGCAGCAGTGGAAGCAGTGGAAGCAGCGGAGGGAAGGGGTGGAGAGAGATAAGCGGAAAGAGAGAAAGACGCGATGTGGTCGAAACATGGAGGGGTTTAGAAAGTGTATCTCAGTATGAAGCAGGGGGAGGGAGGAAGTGGATAGGAAGATAGCAACGATGGAGGAGGGGATGAAGATATGCAAACAGAGATGAGAAACGAAATAGCATGTAGATTGGAAGGCAGGGGGATGTGATATGAGAGAAAGAGGGAGGGAGGAAGTAGGTAGTAGAAAGGGAGAAGATAGTGAAGTAGATAGAGCATAGAGAGGGGAGAGAGATGATAGAAGAAGGATTAAACGGAAGGTGGACGTGAAGAAAATAGGAACTAGAGGTGACAGAGAGGTGTCGGGATGGAAGCGAACAGGGCACAGATTGAAGGAAAGAGAACGGAAGTAAGCAAAGAGGGAGAAGGAAGCAGCAGCCAACAAAAAGGGACAAACAGGACTAGAGCGGTAAAGACAATAGGGAAGCAGTACAGGGCACAAAGAGATAAGCTGCAAGGAGGGTGCATGGATCATATTCATAGGGAAGGAGTGAAGGGAACTTCACAATAGTGAGGGCAAAATAGTAAGTCTCTAAAAGGTTGAAGGCATCCAGGGTTAGATAGCTATAGAATAGGTTTTTGTTTATAAATGTTAAGGGAGCGGAGCCGGAGTGGAGGGGGTGGAGCCTGTTCCGGAATCCGCATGGGCCAATCGCCAGGGAATGGGGAGGACTCTTTCCAGGACACCGGCAAAGTCCCTTGGGTAGGGGAGGGTGGCGGAAGAAGGGCAAGGTGCAGGAGGAGAGAAAGATCGGCCTCTTCCAATATACACCCAAGGGCGTTGGACTCAGGACCAGGGTGTTCGCGCCAGGGTTCTGAGGACATGGTTTATTTGTTTTATATGTGGTTGTCTAGATGTTTCCCACCCCCCCCCCTTTTGTGTTTTCCTACCCCCTCTCTAGCATTCCCATCCACCCGAGTCAGCGGAGGTGCAGGAACACGACTGAAGAAGGAGCAGTCACAACAGCGAAAAACAAACGGAAAGTAATCCCACTTGACATCGGAGCAGCAACAAAAGACAGCACAGATGAGTAGAGAATTAACTATGGTCTCCCACAATGTCAAAGGTTTTAATAGTCCGATTAAACGAAGAGTAGCATTTAGGGATTATAACCGTAGGAAAACTGATATAATTTTCCTCCAGGAAACGCACTTCTCAAACACTAACCACCCAAAGTATCTTGATAAGAATTATAGATCATTCTACTTGGCCTCAGCTGCCGTGAAAAAAAGAGGAGTTGCCATTGTGGTACATAATAGATTGGCGCTAGACGTAGACAAGACATACACAGACAAGGAAGGTAGATTTATCATACTAACGGGCGCAATCCAGGGCCAGACCTTAACGCTAGCCTCTATCTATGCTCCATGCGAGCAAATCCCGACGTTCTTTACACGCTTCTTTAATAAACTACATAAAGTGGCAAAAGGTAATATCTTCCTGGCGGGAGATCTCAATCGCGCGCTAGACCCAGACTTGGACAGATGTACAGGGACTAACACTACCCACAGACAAGACGTACTAACAATACATCAGGGCCTCCAAGACTGCCAACTTGTAGACATCTGGAGAGAACAGCATCCAGGATCACGTGAATACACCTTCTTTTCTCACCCCCACAACAGATACAGCAAGATAGATTACTTCCTGGTATCGAATAGAGTGGTCTCGGTGGTCGATCATACAGAGATTCTTAGTATCTCATGGTCAGACCATGCACCGGTAGAGCTGAGATGCACACTAGGTGCATTAGACAGACCTGGAGCAAATTGTAAGCTCAATGAGCTCCTATTGAAATCTCCAGCAACCGAAGAAGAGATCGGTGAAAGGATTAAGGAATACTTTAACGAAAATGAAGGGAGCGTGACTTCACACTCCACGCTATGGGAGGCCACAAGGCTACCCTTAGAGGGCTATTAATGAATTTGGCCGCTAGACGGAAAAGAGAAAAAGATATTAGAGCTGCAGGAGAAATTAGCACACCTCATAGCTCAGCACAAAACAAGTAAAAATCAAGACATATAGAAGGAGTTATCTGACATCAAAATTAAGCTTAATCTAGTGCTATCCTCCCAGGCCGAAGAGGAGTTGGCATGGTCTAAGCGTAAATTCTATGAAAAAGCCAACAAGCCAGATACCTTACTTGCCAATAAGCTCCGGAACAAGCTTCCAAATTTTCGTATAGCATCCATTAAGTCTCAGGGGGGACCTTACCTCCAACCCTAGACAAATCGTGGAAGTATTTAAACAATACTACGCAACACTCTATGATGGAGACAAGGTCAGCCACACACAAAAGACTGCAGAGACCCTAGGGAAATATCTAAAAGAGGCACAATTACCCACATTGAGCAGAGGGGAAAGAGAGGCGCTGCAAGGAGACTTTAACCTAGAGGAGCTAACAGAGGTAATGAAGTCCCTCAAGCCGGCCAAAGCCCCAGGGCCAGACTGCTTCTCAAATTTATATTATAAGAAATACAGTCAAATTTTGGCTCCTCACCTTTTGAAATAATTTAATGGGATACTCGCAGGGTCGTCCTTCCCAGCGCAGATGCTTCAGGCGTCCATTTCATTGATCCACAAACCCAGAAAGGACCCGGCAGACTACAAGAGCTACCGGCTCATATCCCTGATTAATTCAGACATCAAAATATTTTCTAAACTGATAGGCAACAGGGTGGGTATCGTCCTTCCCGGGTTGATACATCTGGATCAAGTAGGCTTTATAGGGGGCAGGCAAACGGCAGACAATACCAGACGGATAATAGATTTGATCGATTTGGCCAAGAAAAAAAACAACCCGTCAATGGTATTAAGTCTGGACGCAGAAAAGGCCTTAGATAGGATTGACTGGCCCTACCCAAGAGAGACGCTGGGGGCGTTTGGCTTCGAGGGATGTCTGCTGGATGCAATTTGGATGCAAAAAGACCCTCTACAACGGTCCTACAGCAAGGGTGAGACATCAGGGTTTCCCCTCGGAACTGTTTAACATTCGTAGTGGGACGAGACAGGGTTGCCCACTGTCGCCTTTATTATTCACCCTATGTATCGAGCCCCTTGCAGCCCATATCAGATTAAGCCCAGATATCTCAGGGATAAATGTAGGAGAGCAGTCGCATAAGGTGGCACTTTATGCAGATGACGTGATTTTTACATTATCTAAGCCTCTCACCTCTCTGCCCAATGTCTTCGAGATCTTAAGGACATTTAACCAAATCTCGGGATTCAAAATCAATCAAGCCAAATCCGAAGCCCTCAATATAAACCTACCAAAACCGGTTGAAAAATTGTTAGAGCTAAATTTTAATTTTAAATGGCAAACCTCTAGGGGTGTATATCACTAAAGATTATAAAACATTATACAAAGCTAATTTTCCCAAAGTAATAAAGACACTGAGGGAGGATCTCAGGGTATGGGCGGGTTATGGCATTTCTTGGTTCGGGAGGATTAACAGTATAAAAATGAACCTGCTTCCTAGAATGTTTTATCTGTTTCAAGCCCTCCCAATACCACTAGTTCAAGCTGACATCCTCTCGCTGCAGTCACACATGTTTCAATTTATCTGGAACAAAAAAAGCCCACAAATTTCAAAAGGCATATTGACACGGCCTGTGATGAAAGGAGGGTTATCGGTGCCTTGCTTGTTGGCATATTACAAAGCGGCCCAATTATGCCAAATTGTTCAGTGGCACTCAGACCCAGATAAGAGGAGGTGGGTGGCCCTGGAAAAAGAATGTTGTGCTCCGGTGGAATTGCACAATCTAATCTGGCTTCCAAAAAAATGTGGAAAAACGATAGGGAAACGATAGGGAAAAACGATTGCTACAGGCAATAGCGAACTCGCTGGCGGTCTGGGAGTCTTCAAAATCTAAATATAATCTGACCACTAAACATTCGTTGATGACCCCCCTGGGGTGGAATCCGGATTTTGCTCCGGGTCTGCTACTGATGCAACGGACATTATTCGAACACATCACGAATCAGTTTTCGTGTTGACCGCTTTATTCCATTCGGCATTTTTTCATTTTATCACTAGTCATGCCGTGTTCGCGCAACCCGGCACCGGGCAACCGGACGCGGCAGATCTGTTTAATTTAATGGTTTATTATTTCTTTGGATGCAATTCTTCTCGTATCCGCCATGTGGCAGAGTTAATGAATTATAATTTGGCTGCTATTCTTTGCGTATCCGCCAGTTGGCAGAAATGAATGCAATGAATGAATTGGATTGAATTGGAATATGTACCAGTACACTGCTTCGCTACTTTGAAAGGATGCAGGTGTTTAAAACAGATACTGGTGTACAAATTTACAGTGGCTCATTGTGAATTGACCTTGTTTTTTCGAAGACGTTATCAAATTAGGCGTTCTTAATAAAAGCATTAAAATACTCAATGTGTGCCTTTTTTTTAACATTCTTTCCCCGCGCAATTGCTGAGTGGACATTAAGGCTACACCATAGACGTATAAGAAAAAACCTGACTGTAGTTATGCGTTTTTAATATATTCAGTGATTAATGCTGCAGCAGAAAAGATGGCGACTGTATCTGAAATATATGAATATTTTATATCGAACTACGATTTTTACAAGTTTTCACCTGACGTTCATGGGTGGAAGCGTGCAATAAGAAGAACCTTAAGTAGCGATGATTGTTTTTTTCGTATTGCCCCTCCTGCCGGAGAGATATGCGAGTATTGGGGTGTCATGCCAGAATTTCACAGTATGTTTGATCATGGCAATCTCAAAAGAAGAAAAGTGGGGTTTAACCCATACAAGATTCGTCAATCCCAATCCAGCAATGTGCCGGCAACAGCACCACCGGCACCGGTATCCAGTCCGACCATCAGTGATAACCTTGTGAACGGCAATTTCTTTGTACCTGTCCCCGCCAGAACACCTGGAAAATCTCCAGCCTGAGCATGATTTCGCGTACGAACAAGCTTACATGTACCAGTACCAAAATGTTTTCCAGCATCATCAGCTGTCATCACCCGTTTGGCAAAGCTTATAAGGCTTATAAGGCTTATAAAGAAGGTACTGTATACAGTAATGTACTACACTGTATTACACTTTACTACAATATAATGTACTGTACATGAGTCTTAAGTTTTTAGCCGCTAGTACTACTGTACTTATGTGCATCAATACAATACAGTACTTTACTGTATGCGAGTTGAGGTGAGGGCATGTTTCTCTGTTGAGTGCACTTTGAAGAATTATTTGATTGGCCGCTGAAGTACATGACGCTGCTGCAGCTAGCTTACAGATGTAGGGAGAGGGTGGAGCTCAAGAGTCAGAGCCAATCAGAAGTTTGTTCTCATCGTCCACAACGGTTGAACGGCTGCTTTAATTTCCAATGAAGCGACTTGACGCATGCGCAATACCAATAACAATAGCATATTTTTTTGGGTTTTCCCCAGAAACTAAACTTTGACATCCAGCACAAAAAGAAAAAAGAAGGGATTTGGATGGACCTCTAATATCGCTTATTTTAAAAGTTGCTTTCGCATTGTTTACCAAGTGGGCAAACATTTAGTGACAGTGCCATTTTTATCTACCTACAGCATAGAACAATTGTGAGCTTTATTGAAAACCTTATACTGTACAGTACTGTAGTATGCTGCTGTTTTTATATTAAATTATTTTACATTGTATAGTACTGTCATCACCACTACTGTTTTACAGTACGTTTCATTGCACAACTTTTCCTATAAACACCAAAAGTAAAAATGTATATCTTTTATTCCATACTGTATGTATTACTTATTATTGAATGTTTTCTACTTGTGCAGCAGTAAATACTGTTTTCTTTTAATGGTACTGGTACTGTACTGTATGTCTCGTTTGGACATTTTTTTAAATAACCGTTAAGAGAAGTGTCCTTTCTTTCCGTATTGTACTGTACTGTACTGTACTGGTACTGTATGTGAAGTGCGATGCTTTGTTTATCTGTTCATAAGAATTTCAGGTCTGCAATAGGGGCTCGGTCAAAAAATACTTTTATTTTTTAATGCATACAGAAATACAAAAAAACAGTTGCTGTGGTCTTTCTCTTCGTTATGGCATTGCGAGATGAGGGGGAGAGAGGGGGCTGGAGCTCTGAAAATACGGTAGAAAGAAACAAGTACTGGTAATTACTGATAAATTACCAGTAATTACTGGTAAAAAAGATTAAACAATAACAACATTTCAAAAGATTTGTAAAAAAAACAAACATTTTTTTTTCCTCAACAGGATTTCTAAAAATTTACTGTACTGGAACACTGAGAGAGGGTGGAAGAGGGGGGTTGGTGTAAGATACAGGCTTGTTTGTACTTTAAGAAAACACAGTATTGTGATCTTACACCCCCCCCTTCCTTTTTTGCACTGCAGCAGCTGAAAATCCTGTATACTGTAAATAAATACACATGGTTAGTTTGATTAAAAACAACAGATTAAAAACACCTTCTATTCATTTTTTTTGTTTTTTTGCACAAACGAATTTCTATACAGTGACAACAAATGATTAGACCAGTGGTTCCCAAACTTTTTCGGTTCAAGGTTCCCCAAGGCGATCAGGATTTTTCTGCGGCGCCCAAAGTAAAAACAAAGGTGTATATACATACCTAACAGTTGCAGTGCGCAGTTGGTGTCTCTCTCAGACACTCTCACACACTCTCACTATCTCTCAAACACTCTCACTCTCTCTCTCAGACCTCACTCTCTCTCTCAGACCTCACTCTCTCTCTCAGACCTCACTCTCTCTCAGACCTCACTCTCTCTCTCAGACCTCACTCTCTCCCTCAGACCTCACTCTCTCCCTCAGATCTCACTCTCTCCCTCACTCTCTCTCTCTCCCTCACACTCTCTCTCTCTGACCTCACTCTCTCTCCCTCAGACCTCACTCTCTCTCCCTCAGACATCACTCTCTCTCCCTCAGACCTCACTTTCTCTCAGACCTCTCTCTCTCAGACCTCTCTCTCTCTCTCAGACCTCTCTCTCTCTCAGATCTCGCTCTCTCAGACCTCTCTCTCTCGGACCTCTCTCTCTCTCTCTCTCTCTCTCGGACCTCTCTCTCTCAGACCTCTCTCAGACCTCACTCTCTCTCTCTCAGACCTCTCTCTCTCTCTCTCAGACCTCTCTCTCTCAGACCTCTCTCTCTCTCAGACCTCTCTCTCTCAGACCTCTCTCTCAGACCTCTCTCAAACCTCTCTCTCTCAGACCTCTCTCTCTCAGACCTCTCTCTCTCAGACCTCTCTCTCTCTCAGACCTCTCTCTCTCTCAGACCTCTCTCTCTCTCTCTCTCTGACCTCTCTCTCTCTGACCTCTCTCTCTCTGACCTCTCTCTCTCTCTCTCTCAGACCTCTCTC